>NW_027422626.1:452500-517500 GCF_048934315.1 Petromyzon marinus
AAACAGAGAGAGAGAGAGACAGAGAGAGACAGACACAGAGAGAGACAGAGAGAGACACACACAGAGAGACAGAGAGAGATAGACACAGAGAGAGACAGAGCGAGAGACAGAGAGAGAGACAGAGGGACAGAGAGAGAGAGACACACACAGAGACACAGAGAAAGACAGAGAGAGACAGACACAGAGAGAGACAGAGACACACAGAGACACAGAGAAAGAAAGAGAGACAGAGAGACAGACACACAGAGAGACAGTCACAGAGATACCCACAACACAACAACAACCGCCATTCACCACTAAGTGGCGGTGACGTCACCACGGCGCTTGTGCCAGGCTAGGTGCACGTTGAGACCACGTGAAGTCTCGAACGCCCGCTGGCAGGAGGTCACGGGGCAGACCCAGCAGGTGCCATTGGGTCGACTGACAGAGATTACCGGTAGATTCACCACCAGCTGTACCCCATACTGTGCCAGGCTAGGTGCAGGAGATCTCGGGACAGACCCAGGAAGTGCCATGGGTTGGCTGCTGTGCCAGACTAGGTGCAGATGCATCACCACCTGTGCCCCCTACTGTGCCAGGCTAGGTGCACCACCTGTGCCCTCTACTGTGCCAACTCGACGCTTTATAGCCACCCGGCGCTCCGCTCGTTGTTGTGAGCGTCGCTCCTCTGCCCTCCGTTGTTGCTGGAGGGCGACTACCTCCAACTGTCCGATAACCTCAGAGTGCACCTAGCCTGGCACTAGCCCCAGTAGCAGCAGCGTCCTTCAAGAGCCTCCTCCTCCACAGAGGCCAATCTTGACACCGCTGGTACCGGTCATTGGCAAGTCCACTCAGCTCCACGTCCTCCTGTACCACATCACTCCATCTCTTCTCTAGCCTGTTCCACTCACTCCCTCACCGACACACCCACTCACTCACACACTCACTCGCTCACACAAACACACTCACACACACTCACTCACTCCCTCATCCACTCCCTCACCCACTCACTCACCCACTCACTCACTCACCTACTCATACACTCACCCACACACCCACTCACCCACCCAGTCTAGCATTCACTCACCCACTCACCCACACACCCACTCACTCACCCATCAATCCATCTGTTCTCCAGCCCGTGTAAGTCACCCACCCACTCACCCGTTTACCCACCCACTCAATCACTCACCCACCCACCCACTCAATCACTCACTCACTCACCCAATCACTCACGCACCCACTCACCCACCCACCCACTCACCCACCCACCCCCACCATCACCACCACCCACTCACCCCCACCATCACCACCACCCACTCACCCCCACCACCACCGCCACCCCCCACCATGACTCTGAACATCAACAAACACCAGCAGGGCAGTCACCATCATCACCAACAGCGAGCAGCACCTTTCAAGGTCACGTAGGAGCGTTAGGAAGCCACGCGTGGGTGAGTGAGTGCGCGTGTGTATGTGTGTGTGCGTGTGTGTGCCTTTGTATGGTTACGTGTGTGTACGTGTGTGAGTGCGAGAGTGGGTGGGTGACTGGATGAGTGACTGGATGAGTGACTGGGTGAGTGACTGGGTAGGTGAGTGATTTGGTGAGTGCGTAAGTGAGTGGGTGACTGGATGAGTGAGTGAGTGACTGGGTGAGTGAGTGACTGGGTGAGTGAGTGATTAGGTGAGCGGGTGAGTGAGCGAGTGAGTGGGTGGGTGATTGGGTGAGTGACTGGGTGAGTGTTAGGTGAGCGGGTGAGTGAGTGCGTGAGTGGGTGGGTGGCTGGATGAGTGATTAGGTGAGTGGGTGAGTGAGCGAGTGATTTGGGTGGGTGATTGGGTGAGTGACTGGGTGAGTGATTAGGTGAGCAGGTGAGTGAGTGAGTGCGTGGGTGGGTGAGTGACTGGGTGAGTGATTAGGTGAGCGGGTGAGTGAGTGCGTGAGTGGGTGGGTGGCTGGATGAGTGATTAGGTGAGCGGGTGAGTGAGTGCGTGAGTGGGTGGGTGGCTGGATGAGTGATTAGGTGAGCAGGTGAGTGAGCGAGTGCGTGGGTGGGTGACTGGGTGAGTGAGTGACTGGGTGAGTGATTAGGTGAGCGGGTGATTGAGCGAGTGAGCGGGTGGGCGAGTGGGTGGGCGAGTGACTGTGTAGGTGAGTGTTGAGGTGAGTGGCTGAGTGAGTGTGTGGGCAGCGGTGGCGCAGTGGTTAGCGATGATCTCAACCGGTCATGGGCGTCCCCTAGGTCGACTCAGCCTCAAATGAGTCGCCTGGTGGAGCGGTGGTGGTGGTAGTGAACATCGCTAGCACTGGGGGAGACAAAGGCGGCCAGGCGTGGTGCTGGCCACCCACCCCCTCTGTGTGTGCAGCAACTGTTGCCACTCGCTACTGAGGGCACTTGCCCTTAGAGGCTATACGGGGGAGCTTTGCCTTTGTGATGTCTCCACCTCTCTCTCTAGAATTGACTAAAAAAGGTGAGAAATTGGAACAATTCTTCAACATTCCACCCCCTCCTCCTCCTCCTCACCCTCCCCCTCTCCTCCTCCTCTCCTCCTCGAACTTCCTCCAGAGACTAGCCCAATAGCGTCTCCATCGAAGTAACTATTAGAATCCCCCGCCCCCCCCCCCCCTCCCTCCTCCTCGAACTGTCTCCACCTCCCACCCACTCACTGCCTCATCCACCCACTCCCTCACCCACCAACTCACCCACTCACCCCCCACTTCCTCTCACACCCACTCACCCACCAACTCACCCACCCACCAACTCACCCAACCCACTCTCCCACCCACCCACTCTCCCACCCACCAACTCACACACCCACTCACTCATCCACGCACTCATTGACCCACCCACTCACCCACCCACTCACTCTCCCACCCACCCACTCACTCACCCACTCACCCACCCACTCACCCACTCACCCATTGACCCACCCACCCACTCACCCACCCACTCACTCTCCCACCCACCCACCCACTCACTCACCCACTCACCCACCCACTCACCCACTCACCCCCCCACTCTCCCACCCACCCACTCACCCCCCACTCTCCCACCCACCCACTCACCCCCCCACTCTCCCACATACCCACTCACCCCCCCCACCACTCACCCACCCACTCACCCACCCACTCTCCCACCCACCCACTCACCCCCCCACTCTCCCACCCACCCCCCCACTCACCCACCCACCCACCCCCCCACTCACCCACCCACTCACCCACCCACCCCCCCACTCTCCCACCCACCCACTCACCCACCCACTCACTCACTCTCCCACTCACCCACTCACTCTCCCACTCACCCACTCACTCACCCTCCCACCCACCCCCCCCACTCTCCCACCCACCCACCCCCCCACTCTCCCACTCACTCACCCACCCACTCTCCCACCCACCCACCCCCCCACTCTCCCATCCACCCACCCCCCCACTCTCCCACCCACCCACCCACTCACCCCCCCACTCTCCCACCCACTCACCTCCCCACTCTCCCACCCACTCACCCCCCCACTCTCCCACCCACCCACCCACTCACCCCCCCCACTCTCCCACCCACTCACCCCCCCACTCTCCCACCCACTCACCCCCCCACTCTCCCACCCACCCACCCACTCACCCCCCCACTCTCCCACCCACTCACCCCCCCACTCTCCCACCCACCCACCCACTCTCCCACCCACCCCCCACTCTCCCACCCACTCACCCCCCCACTCTCCCACCCACTCACCCCCCCACTCTCCCACCCACCCACTCACCCCCCACTCTCCCACCCACTCACCCCCCCACTCTCCCACCCACTCACCCCCCCACTCTCCCACCCACTCACCCCCCCACTCTCCCACCCACTCACCCCCCCACTCTCCCACCCACTCACCCCCCACTCTCCCACCCACCCACCCACTCACCCCCCCACTCTCCCACCCACTCACCCCCCCACTTTCCCACCCACTCACCCCCCCACTCTCCCACCCACCCACCCACTCACCCCCCCACTCTCCCACCCACCCCCCACTCTCCCACCCACTCACCCCCCCACTCTCCCACCCACTCACCCCCCCACTCTCCCACCCACCCACTCACCCCCCCACTCTCCCACCCACTCACCCCCCCACTCTCCCACCCACCCACCCACTCACCCCCCCACTCTCCCACCCACTCACTCACTCTCCCACCCACTCACCCCCCCGCTCTCCCACCCACTCACCCCCCCACTCTCCCACCCACTCACCCCCCACTCTCCCACCCACTCACCCCCCCACTCTCCCACCCACGCACCCACTCACCCCCCCACTCACCCCCCCACTCTCCCACCCACTCACCCCCCCACTCTCCCACCCACCCACTCACCCCCCCGCTCTCCCACCCACTCACCCCCCACTCTCCCACCCACTCACCCCCCCACTCTCCCACCCACGCACCCACTCACCCCCCCACTCTCCCACCCACCCACCCACCCCCCACTCTCCCACCCACTCACCCCCCCCCACTCTCCCACCCACTCACCCCCCCACTCTCCCACCCACCCACCCACTCACCCCCCCACTCTCCCACCCACCCACTCTCCCACCCACTCACCCCCCCCACTCTCCCACCCACCCACCCACTCACCCCCCCACTCTCCCACCCACCCACCCCCCCACTCTCCCACCCACTCTCCCACCCACTCACCCCCCCACTCTCCCCCCCACTCACCCACCCACCCACTCTCCCACCCCCCCCCACCCACCCCCCCACCCACCCACCCACGTGTTTACTGCACCCTGCTGTCAATGCCGGAGGGCTTTTTTAGTCCATTTAAGGGACTCCATTCGTTATTGATGAGATGCAGAGACAAAGCGACCCCAGGTAGCGCCCTCACACAAGCGCCGTGCAGCAGCGGCAAGGGCACGCATCAGGGGTAAGGTGGTGTGTGGCTGGGTAGCTAACACCATCACCACCATCACCACCACCTGGTGATGCACAACGCCTCGATGTTTAAAGGCTGAGTCGATCACCACCACCATCATCATCACCACCACCACCACCACCATCATCATCACCATCGTCATCACCATCGTCATCACCACCATCGTGATCACCACCACCGTCATCATCATCATCACCACCATCGTCATCACCATCGTGATCACCACCACCGTCATCATCATCACCATCATCACCACCATCATCATCACCACCACCACCATCATCATCATCACCATCGTCATCACCATCGCCATCACCACCATCATCATCACCACCATCCTCATCACCACCACCGTCATCATCATCACCATCGTCATCACCACCATCATCATCACCACCATCGTCATCACCATCGTCATCACCACCATCGTGATCACCACCATCGTCATCACCACCATCGTGATCACCACCACCGTCATCATCATCACCATCATCACCACCATCATCATCACCACCACCACCACCATCATCATCACCACCACCATCATCATCACCATCGTCATCACCACCATCATCATCACCACCATCCTCATCACCACCACCGTCATAATCATTACCATCGTCATCACCACCATCATCATCACCACCATCGTCACCACCATCGTGATCATCATCATCATCACCATCGTCAGCACCATCGTCATCACCACCATCATCATCATCACCACCGTCATAATCATCACCACCATCATCATCATCACCATAGTCATCAACATCATCATCACCACCATCGTCATCATCATCACCACCGTCATCATCATCACCACCGTCATAATCATCACCACCGTCATAATCATCACCACCGTCATCATCATCACCACCGTCATCATCATCACCACCGTCATCATCATCACCACCATCATTACCATCATCATCACCACCACCATCATCATCATCACCACCATCATCATCACCATCATCACCATCATCACCATCATCGTCATCACCACCATCATCATCACCACCATCATCACCATCATCATCACCACCACCATCATCACCACCACCATCATCATCACCACCACCACCATCATCATCATCACCACCATCATCATCATCATCACCACCATCATCATCATCTTCACCACCGTCATCATCATCATCACCACCACCACCATCATCACCATCACCACCATCACCATCCTCATCACCACCATCATCACCATCATCATCACCACCACCACCACCATCATCACCACCACCGCCACCACCATCACCACCGCCATCATCATCACCACCGTCATCATCATCACCACCATCACCATTATCATCACCACCACCATCATCACCACCACCATCATCATCACCACCATCATCATTATCACCACCATCATCACCATCATCACCATCATCATCTTCACCACCATCATCATCATCACCACCACCATCATCATCATCAGCACCATCATCATCACCACGACCACCACCATCATCACCATCATCATCACCACCATCACCATCATCACCACCACCATCACCATCATCACCACCACCACCATCATCATCACCACCACCGGCACCGCCATCACCACCTCCATCACCACCCCCACCACCACCCCCACCACGTGAGACAATGATTGCCTTTTAAAGTGAGGAGTTTAAATTCTCCCATTGCCGAGTCACGAAGATCACACAGACAAAGCTCCACCAGGTAGCCTCGAGCAGGGCCGGAGGGGACTGACTCACCCACACACCTACCCACTCACTGAACTACCCACTCACCCACTCACTCACTGAACTACCCACTCACCTACCCATTCACTCACCCACTCACTCACTCACCTACCCACTCACTCACTCACCTACCCACTCACTGAATTACCCACTCACTCACTCACCTACCCACTCACTGAACTACCCACTCACTCACTGAACTACCCACTCACCCACTCACCTACCCACTCACCTACCTACTCACCCACACACCTACCCACTCACTCACTGAACTACCCACTCACCTACCCACTCACCCACACACTCACTCACCTACCCACTCACTCACCTACCCACTCACTCACCTACCCACTCACTCACCTACCCACTCACTCAGCTACCCACTCACTCACCTACCTACTCACTGAACTACCCACTCATTCAGCTGCCCACTCAGCCACTGACTCTTTCAGCTACCCACTCACTCACCTACCAACTCACGCACCTATTTACTCACTCACCTACCCACTCACTCACCTACCCACTCACTCACCTACCAACTCATGCACCTATTTACTCACTCACCTACGCACTCACTCACCTACCAACTCACTCACCCACTCACTCACCTACCCACTCACTCACCTACCAACTCATGCACCTATTTACTCACTCACCTACGCACTCACTCACCTACCAACTCACGCACCTATTTACTCACTCACCTACCCACTCACTCAGCTACCTACTCACTTACCAACACACTCACTCACCTACCCACTCACTCACCTACGCACTCACTCACCTACCAACTCACGCACCTATTTACTCACTCATCTACCCACTCACCTACCCACTCAACAACCACAATAACAGCCACAACTAATTGGCGGTGACGTCACCAATGTCACCACCAATTAGCGCCTGTGCAGGCTAGGTACAGGAGGTCACGGGACAGACCCAGCAGGTGACACAGGTTGACTGCTGTGCCAGGCTAGGTGCAGGAGGAGGTCACGGGACAGACCCAGCAGGTGCCATGGGTTGACTGCTGTGCCAGGCTAGGTGCAGGAGGAGGAGGTCACGGGATAGACCCAGCAGGTGCCATGGGTTGACTGCTGTGCCAGGCTAGGTGCAGGAGGAGGAGGTCACGGGACAGACCCAGCAGGTGCCATGGGTTGACTGCTGTGCCAGGCTAGGTGCAGGAGGAGGTCACGGGACAGACCCAGCAGGTGCCATGGGTTGACTGCTATACCACTCTCTCACCCACCCACACACTCACCCACTCTCTCACCCACCCACACACTCACCCACTCTCTCACCCACCCACACACTCACCCACTCTCTCACCCACACACACACCCACCCACTCTCTCACCCACCCACCCACACACACCCACACCCATCACACACACCCACCCACCCACTCTCACCCACACACCCACCCACACACACCCAACCACTCTCTCACCCACCCACACACCCACCACACACAGCCACCCACTCTCACACACCCACCCACACACCCACCTACACACCCACACACCCACCCTCTCACCCACCTACACACCCACCCACCCTCTCACCCACCCCACCCGCTCACCCACCCACCCTCTCACCCACCCACCCTCTCACACACTCACCCACCATCTCTCTCATCCACCAACCCTCTCACCCTCTCACCCACACAACCACCCACCCTCTCACCCACCCTCTCACCCACCTACAGTGAGGGAAAAAAGTATTTGATCCCCTGCTGATTTTGTACGTTTGCCCATTGACAAAGAAATGGTCAGTCTATAATTTTAATGGTAGGTTTATTTGAACAGTGAGAGACAGAATAACAACAACAAAAGTCCAGAAAAACGCATATCAAAAATGTTATAAATTGATTTGCATTTTAATGAGGGAAATAAGTATTTGACCCGCTCTCAATCAGAAAGATATCTGGCTCCCAGGTGTCTTTTTATACAGGTAACAAGCTGAGATTAGGAGCCCACTCTTAAAGGGAGTGCTCCTAATCTCAGCTTGTCACCTGTATAAAAGACGCCTGTCCACAGAAGCAATCAATCAATCAGATTCCAAACTCTCCACCGTGGCCAAGACCAAAGAGTAGTTCTCCAAGGATGTCAGGGACAATATTGTAGACCTACACAAGGCTGGAATGGGCTACAAGACCATTGCCAAGCAGCTTGGTGAGAAGGTGACAACAGTTGGTGCGATTATTCGCAAATGGAAGAAACGCAAAAAACTGTCAATCTCCCTCGGCCTGGGGCTACATGCAAGATCTCACCTCGTGGAGTTGCAATGATCATGAGAACGGTGAGGAATCAGCCCAGAACTACACGGGAGGATCTTGTCAATGATCTCAAGGCAGCTGGGACCATAGTCACCAAGAAAACAATTGGTAACACACTACGCCGTGAAGGACTGATATCCTGCAGCGCCCGCAAGGTCCCCCTGCTCAAGAAGCACATATACATGCCCGTCTGAAGTTTGCCAATGAACATCTGAATGATTCAGAGGACAACTGGGTGAAAGTGTTGTGGTCAGATGAGACCAAAATAGAGCTCTTTGGCATCAACTCAACTCGCCGTGTTTGGAGGAGGAATGCTGCCTATGACCTCAAGAACACCATCCCCACCGTCAAACATGGAGGTGGAAACATTATGCTTTGGAGGTGTTTTTATGCTAAGGGGACAGGACAACTTCACCGCATCAAAGGGACGATGGACGGGGCCATGTACCGTCAAAGCTTGGGTGAGAACCTCCTTCTGTCAGCCAGGGCATTAAAATGGGTCGTGGATGGGTATTCCAGCATGACAATGACCCAAAACACACGGCCAAGGCAACAAAGGAGTGGCTCAAGAAGAAGCACATTAAGGTCCTGGAGTGGCCTAGCCAGTCTCCAGACCTTAATACCATAGAAGCTGAAGGTTCGAGTTGCCACACGTCAGCCTCGAAACCTTAATGACTTGGAGAAGATCTGCAAAGAGGAGTGGGACAAAATCCCTCCTGAGATGTGTGCAAACCTGGTGGCCAACTACAAGAAACGTCTGACCTCTGTGATTGCCAACAAGGGTTTTGCCACCAAGTACTAAGTCATGTTTTGCAGAGGGGTCAAATACTTATTTCCCTCATTAAAATGCAAATCAATTTTATAACATTTTTGACATGCGTTTAATGCAAATCAATTTATAACATTTTTGACATGCGTTTTTCTGGATTTTGTTGTTGTTATTCTGTCTCTCACTGTTCAAATAAACTTACCATTAAAATTATAAACTGATCATTTATTTGTCAGTGGGCAAATGTACAAAATCAGCAGGGGATCAAATACTTTTTTGCCTCACTGTACACCACCCACCCTCCCCTCTCACCCACCCCACCCTCTCACCCACCCACCCTCTCACCTACCCTCTCACCCACCCCACCCCTCTCATCCACCCACCCTCTCACCCACCCTCTCACCCACCCACCCTCTCATCCACCCACCCTCTCATCCACCCACCCTCTCACCCCACCCTCTCACCCACCCACCTTCTCACCCACACACCCACCCACCCTCTCACCCACCCACACACCGACCTTCCCACCCTCTCACCCACCCACTCTCTCACACACACACACTCTCACACACACCCACCCTCTCACTAATCCACACACCCACCCATCCACACCCACCCACCCTCACACCCACACACACCCTCTCACCACCCACGCACCCTCTCACCCACCTTCTCAACACACACACACACCCCCCCACTTTCTCACACACACACCCACACACCCACCCACCCTCTCACCAATCCACCCACCCCACACCCACCCTCTCACACACATCCACCCACACACACACACCCACCCACCCTCTCACCACTACACACACCCTCTCACCCACACACCCTCTCACCCACCCACACACCACCCACACTCCCTCTCACCCACCCACACACCACCCACCCACCCTCTCACCCACACACACACCCACCCACCCTCACCCAACCACACACACACCCACCCACACACCCTCTCACCACCCACACACCCACTGACCCACCTTCTCACACACACACCCACACACCCACCCACTCTCGCCCACTCACACACCTACCCACACACACCCACCCACCCTCTCACCACTCCACACACCACCCACCCACCCTCACCCACCCACACGCCCACCCAGACACCTTCTATGGTCCAAGGCACTGCTAATAAATAACCAAATTGCCTCAACAACGCTGCCCCCTGTGCCTGATGCCTTACATGGGAACGAACGATAGATGGACGACGTTTCAGGCTATGCACCATCGTCAGGGCACGTGATGAGTCTCACATGAGTATCTGTGGGTGGTGAGTCTGTGTGGTGAGTCTGTGGGTCTCTGTGTGGCGAGTCTATGGGTTTGTGTGGTGAGTCTGTGGGTCTGTGTGTGGTGAGTCTATGGGTCTCTGTGTGGTGAGTCTGTGGGTATCTGTGTGGTGAGTCTATGGGTCTCTGTGTGGTGAGTCTGTGGGTCTGTGTGGTGAGTCTATGAGTCTCTGTATAGTGAGTCTGTGGGTCTGTGTGGTGAATCTGTGGGTCTCTGTGTGGTGAGTCCATGGGTCTCTGTGTAGTGAGTCTGTGGGTCTCTGTGTGGTGAGTCTGTGGGTCTCTGTGTGGTGAGTCTATGAGTCTCTGTGTGGTGAGTTTGTGGGTCTGTGTGGTGAATCTGTGGGTCTCTGTGTGGTGAGTCCATGGGTCTCTGTGTGGTGAGTCTGTGGGTCTCTGTGTGATGAGTCTATGGGTCTCTGTGTGGTGAGTCGATGGGTCTCTGTGTAGTGAGTCTATGGGTATCTGTGTAGTGAGTCTGTGGGTCTCTGTGTGGTGAGTCTATGGGTCTCTGTGTGGTGAGTCTGTGGGTCTTTATGTGTGAGTCTATGGGTCTCTATGAGTGAGTCTGTGGGTCTCTGTGTGGGTGAGTCTGTGGGTCTCTGTGTGGTGAGTCTATGGGTCTCTGTGTGATGAGTCTATGGGTCTCTGTGTGGTGAGTCTGTGGGTCTCTGTGTGAGTGAGTCTGTGGGTCTCTGTGTGGTGAGTCTATGGGTCTCTGTGTGTGAGTCTATGGGTCTCTGTGTGGTGAGTGTGTGGGTCTCTGTGTGGTGAGTCTATGGGTCTCTGTGTGGTGAGTCTGTGGGTCTCTGTGTGGTGAGTCTATGGGTCTCTGTGTGGTGAGTCTGTGGGTCTCTGTGTGGTGAGTCTGTGGGTCTCTGTGTGATGAGTCTGTGGGTCTCTGTGTGAGTGAGTCTGTGGGTCTCTGTGTGGTGAGTCTGTGGGTCTCTGTGTGATGAGTCTGTGGGTCTCTGTGTGGTGAGTCTATGGGTCTCTGTGTGGTGAGTCTGTGGGTCTCTGTGTGGTGAGTCTGTGGGTCTCTGTGTGGTGAGTCTGTGGGTCTCTGTGTGGTGAGTCTGTGGGTCTCTGTGTGTGAGTCTATGGGTCTCTGTGTGGTGAGTCTGTGGGTCTCTGTGTGATGAGTCTGTGGGTCTCTGTGTGGTGAGTCTGTGGGTCTCTGTGTGGTGAGTCTGTGGGTCTCTGTGTGGTGAGTCTGTGGGTCTCTGTGTGGAGAGTTTGTGGTGAGGGTGGTCAGAGTGGTGATGGTGAGGTGACAGTCGTGAGGGTGACTGTGCTGAAGGTGGTGAGAGTGGTGAGGGTGGTGACAGTGGTGAGGTGAGGGTGGTAAAGATGGTGAGGGTGGTGAAGGTGGTGAGGGTGGTGAAGGTGGTGAGGGTGGTGAGGTGAGGGTGGTGACAGTGGTGAGGTGACAGTGGTGACAGTGGTGAGGTGAGGGTGGTGAAAGTGGTGAGGATGGTGAGGTGAGGATGGTGAGGTGAGGATGGTGAGGGTGAAGGTGGTGAGGGTGGTGACAGTGGTGAGGGTGGTGAAGTTGGTGAGGGAGGTGTCAGTGGTGAAGGTGGTGAGGGTGGTGACAGTGGTGAGGTGACAGTGGTGAGTGTGGTGAAGATGGTGACGGTGAAGGTGGTGAAGGTGGTGAGGGTTGTGAGGGTGGTGAAGGTGGTGAGTGTGGTGAGTGTGGTGAAGGTGGTGAGGGTGGTGAAGGTGGTGAGGTGAGGGTGGTGACAGTGGTGAGGTGACAGTGGTGAGGTGAGGGTGGTGACAGTGGTGAGGATGGTGAGGGTGGTGAAGGAGGTGAGGGTGGTGTGGGTGGTGTGGTGAAGGTGGTGACGGTGAAGGTGGTGAGGGTTGTGAGGGTGGTGAAGGTGGTGAGTGTGGTGAGTGTGGTGAGGTGGTGAGGGTGGTGAAGGTGGTGAGGTGAGGGTGGTGACAGTGGTGAGGTGACAGTGGTGAGGTGAGGGTGGTGACAGTGGTGAGGTGAGGGTGGTGAGGTGAGGGTGGTGACAGTGGTGAGGGTGGTGAAGGTGGTGAGGTGAGGGTGGTGAAGGTGGTGAGGTGAGGGTGGTGACAGTGGTGAGGTGAGGGTGGTGAGTGTGGCGAAGGTGGTGAGGGTGGTGAGGGTGGTGAGGGTGGTGTGGGTGGTGAGGGTGGTGGTGGGTGGTGAAGGTGGTGAGGGTGATGACAGTGGTGAGGTGACAGTGGTGAGTGTGGCGAAGGTGGTGAGGGTGGTGAAGGTGGTGAGTGTGGTGAGGGTGGTGAGGGTGGTGAAGGTGGTGAGGGTGGTGAAGGTGGTGAGTGTGGTGAGGGTGGTGAGGGGTGGTGAAGGTGGTGAGGGTGGTGAAGGTGGTGAGTGTGGTGAGGGTGGTGAGGTGAAGTGGTGAGGATGGTGAGGTGAAGGTGGTGAAGGTGGTGAGGTGACAGTGGTGAGGTGACAGTGGTGAGGATGGTGTGGTGAAGGTGGTGACGGTGGTGAAGGTGGTGAGTGTGGTGAGTGTGGTGAGGGTGGTGAGGTGACAGTGGTGAGTGTGGTGAGGGTGGTGAGGTGACAGTGGTGAGGATGGTGAGGTGAAGGTGGGAGGGTGGTGAGTGAAGTGAAGGAGTGACAGTGGTGAGTGTGGTGAAGGTGGTGAGGTGACAGTGGTGAAGGTGGTGAGGGTGGTGAGGTGAGGATGGTGACAGCGGTGAGGGAGGTGAGGTGAAGGTGGTGAGGTGACAGTGGTGAGGATGGTGAGTGTGGTGAGGTGAGGATGGTGAGTGTGGTGAGGTGAGTGTGGTGAGGTGAGTGTGGTGAGGTGAGTGTGGTGTGGTGAGGATGGTGAGTGTGGTGAGTGTGGTGTGGTGAGTGTGGTGAGGTGAGTGTGGTGAGTGAGGTGAAGGATGGTGAGTGTGGTGAGTGTGGTGAGGTGAGTGTGGTGAGTGAGGTGAAGGATGGTGAGGATGGTGAGTGTGGTGAGTGTGGTGAAGGTGAGGATGGTGAGTGTGGTGAGGGTGGTGAGGTGAGTGTGGTGAGTGTGGTGAGGTGAGTGAGGTGAAGGATGGTGAGGATGGTGAGTGTGGTGGAGTGTGGTGAGGTGAGTGTGGGGAGTGTGGTGAGATGAGTGTGGTGAGTGAGGTGAAGGATGGTGAGGATGGTGAGGATGGTGAGTGTGGTGAGGATGGTGAGTGTGGTGAGGATGTGAGGATGGTGAGTGAGGTGAGTGTGGTGAGTGTGGTGTGGTGAGTGTGGTGAGGTGAGTGTGGTGAGTGAGGTGAGTGTGGTGAGTGTGGTGAGGTGGTGTGGTGAGTGTGGTGAGTGTGGTGTGGTGAGTCTGGTGAGGTGAGTGTGGTGAGATGAGTGTGGTGAGTGAGGTGAAGGATGGTGAGGTGTGGTGAGGATGGTGAGTGTGGTGAGTGTGGTGAGGTGAGTGTGGTGAGGATGTGAGTGTGGTGAGTGAGGTGAGTGTGGTGAGGTGAGTGTGGTGAGTGTGGTGTGGTGAGTCTGGTGAGGTGAGTGTGGTGAGGTGAGTGTGGTGTGGTGAGTCTGGTGAGGTGAGGATGGTGAGTGTGGTGAGTGTGGTGAGGTGAGTGAGGTGAGTGTGGTGAGTGTGGTGAGGTGAGTGTGGTGAGCCCTCTCACCTTGTTCTTCACTTCAGCGGAGAGCCCGTAAGCGGGTCCTTTGACGAAGTGAGTCGACATTTCGTCCTAAGCTTCGCGTCAAAACAATTGAGAATTATAAGAAGACTGGAATAAGTTAATTTATTTTTAACGACAAATACAAAAACAATTTGCGGTAACAAAAGACTAAAAACTTGCATTAGGCGGAGGGATGGTTTCTGCTGTTGTTGTTGTGAAGAGAGAGAGAAGCTGAGGTAAAGTTTGCTGTTGTTTTAAATATGATCGCGGGTTTTATTTAGGATTTAAAAAAAAACTAAACTTATTTTAAATAAAAAAAATCTACTTTTTTAACTTTCACCTCAACTTCGTAATGAAATATATATATTTATTTTTTAACTTTATAATAAATCACCACTCAGCCCCCAACCACCTCCCCTCAGGCATTAATTAACGGTTAAAAAAAGGGCGCGAAAATTGGCCCCCTGGGGGGGGGGGTTGGGGGGGTCACCACTGAGAGAAGCGCGCGCGACCCGGCAAACCACCACTGTCCGTTATGTGGCTGCCCCCCCCCCATCTCCTACCTACTCGCCCCGCCCCCTCCTCTAAACCCCGCCCCCTTCTCATCGCTTGCCCCGCCCCCCTTCGTTCAACCCCCGCCCCCTCCACCTCATCGCCACGACCCCTCTGCTCAACCCCGCCCCCCCCTTCTCATCGTTGCCCCGCCCCCTCCCCTTCGTTCAACCCCGCCCCCTCCTCCTCATCGCCACGACCTCTCAACCCCGCCCCCTTCTCATCGTTGCCCCGCCCCCCCTTCTCATCGTTGCCCCGCCCCCCCCCTTCGTTCAACCCCGCCCCCTCCACCTCATCGCCACGACCCCTCTGCTCAACCCCGCCCCCTTCTCATCGTTGCCCCTCCTCCTAACCGCCCCTCCCCTCCTCATCATCGTCCCCCTCTTCACTCAACCCCTCCCCCTCCTCACCCCCCTCCCCCTCCTACTCAAAGCCCCTCCCCCCCCTCCTCCTCACAGCCCCCTCCTCTCGCCCCTCCTCTCACCGCCCCCCCTCCTCTCACCGCCCCGCCCCCTTCTCTTCGCCCCTCCTCTCCCCGCCCCCTCCTCCTCGCCCCGCCCCCTCCTCCTCGCCCCGCCCCCTCCCCCTCGCCCCGCCCCCCCTCCTCACCGCCCCTCCCCCTCGCTCCTGTGAAGCTTCTCGAAGCGCTCCGCTACACTCGGAGACAGCGAGGAGACGGCTCCACTTTATACTTTGGGAGTGAGGGGGGGAGGAGTGTGTGGGTGGAGGGGGTGGGGGGGAGGAGTGTGTGGGTGGAGGGGGTGGGGGGGAGGAGTGTGTGGGTGGAGGGGGAGGAGTGTGTGGATGGAGGGGGTGGGGGGAGGAGAGGGGGACGTAATGTATTCATGTGTAGGGGCCTCCCACACGCATAGTGGGGGGGGGGGGGGGGGGGGGAGACGTAATGTGTTCATGTGTAGGGGCCTCGCATAGGGGGGGAGGGGTGCGTAATGTGTTCATGTGTAGGGGCCTCCCATAATGGGGGGGGGCGGGTTGCGTAATGTATTCATGTGTAGGGGCCTCCCATAGTGGGGGGGGTGTGCGCGTAATGCATTCATGTGTAGGGGCCTCCTACACCCATGGTGGGGGGTGTAATCCATTCATGTGTAGGGGCCTCCCACACCCATGGGGGGGGGTGTAATCCATTCATGTGTAGGGGCCTCCCACACCCCTCCAAACCCCCCTCCCCCAACCGTGCGCGTGCCCCTTTAACTCAGAGGCGCGTTTCCCATTGGCTGATGGCACCCCCTCTCCACCCCCACCCTCCCCCACTTACTTTAGCCAATGGGGAGAGGCGTGAGGTTGGAGGGGCGTTTCCCATTGGCTGATGGCACCCCCTCCCCACCCTCCCCCACTTACTTTAGCCAATGGAGAGAGGCATGAGGTTGGAGGGGCTGTCCCTTTAACTCAGAGGCGCGTTTGCCATTGGCCGATGGCACCCCCTCCCCACCCCCACCCTCCCCCACTTACTTTAGCCAATGGGGAGAGGCGTGAGGTTGGAGGGGCTGTCCCTTTAACTCAGAGGCGCGTTTCCCATTGGCCGATGGCACTCCCCTCCCCACCCCCACCCTCCCCCACTTACTTTAGCCAATGGGGAGAGGCGTGAGGTTGGAGGGGCGTTTCCCATTGGCTGATGGCACCCCCTCCCCACCCTCCCCCACTTACTTTAGCCAATGGGGAGAGGCGTGAGGTTGGAGGGGCTGTCCCTTTAACTCAGAGGCGCGTTTCCCATTGGCTGATGGCACTCCCCTCCCCACCCCCACCCTCCCCCACTTACTTTAGCCAATGGGGAGAGGCGTGAGGTTGGAGGGGCTGTCCCTTTAACTCAGAAGCGCGTTTCCCATTGGCTGATGGCACTCTCCTCCCCACCCCCACCCTCCTCTTCCTCTTCCGGAAGACGCCACCAATAAAACACACGTGCGCACCACGCGAGATTTTACAGTGGTGATGTTGTCGGTGGTGATGGTGGTGATGGTGTTATACGGGTGATAGTGTTATACTGGTAGGAAAGAAGTTGTAAACTGAGTGTACCAGCCTGCAATAGATTAATGCGTCCGTCCGTCCCCTTTCATTAAGTGAAATCTCGTGCTGTTGGGTGTAAAAAAAATTCCAATGTTCCTACCAGCCCACCCTGCAAGGACCTGTTAGGGTTGATGGTGTTATAGTTGATGGTGTTATAGTTGATGGTGTTATAGTTGATGGTGTTATAGGGTGTTGGTGTTATAGGGTGATGGTGTTATAGGGTGATGGTGTTGGTGTTATAGTGTGATGGTGTTATAGGGTGGTGGTGTTATAGGGTGATCGTGTTGATGTTATAGGTGATGGTGTTCGTGTTATAGGGTGTTGGTGTTATAGGTGATGGTGTTGGTGTTATAGGTGATGGTGTTATAGGGTGATGTGTTATAGGTGATGGTGTTCGTGTTATAGGGTGATGGTGTTATAGGTGATGGTGTTCGTGTTATAGGGTGATGGTGTTATAGGGTGATGGTGTTGGTGTTATAGGGTGATGGTGTTATAGGGTGATGATGTTGGTGTTATAGGTGATGGTGTTGGTGTTATAGGGTGATGGTATAATAGGGTGTTGGTGTTATAAGGTGATGGTGTTGGTGTTATAGGTGATGGTGTTGGTTTTATAGGGTGATGGTGTTGATGTTATAGGTGATGGTGTTGGTGTTATAGGGTGATGGTGTTATAGGGTGATGGTGTTGATGTTATAGGTGATGGTGTTGGTGTTATAGGGTGATGGTGTTGGTGTTATAGGTGATGGTGTTGATGTTATAGGTGATGGTGTTGATGTTATAGGTGATGGTGTTGGTGTTATAGGGTGATGGTGTTGATGTTATAGGGGATGGTGTTGATGTTATAGGTGATGGTGTTGGTGTTATAGGGTGATCGTGTTGATGTTATAGGTGATGGTGTTGGTGTTATAGGGTGATGGTGTTGATGTTATAGGGTGATGGTGTTGGTGTTATAGGTGATGGTGTTGGTGTTATAGGGTGATCGTGTTGATGTTATAGGTGATGGTGTTGGTATTATAGGGTGATGGTATTATAGGGTGATCGTGTTGATGTTATAGGTGATGGTGTTGGTGGTATAGGTGATGGTGTTGATGTTATAGGGGATGGTGTTGATGTTATAGGTGATGGTGTTGGTGTTATAGGGTGATGGTGTTGGTGTTATAGGGTGATGGTGTTGATGTTATAGGTGATGGTGTTGCTACCTTCATAGACTGCTGTTGCTACTAACCACACATCAATCGCCTTGCTGTTGTAGACCCTACAGAGTGGCCTTTGTTGATGGTGGTGATGGTGGTGATGTAGAGCTGTGAAGGCGATTTAAGTCCGACGTTTCGTGCCTTGCCGCTATAGTGTCGTAGCAGCTATAGAGTGGTAGTAGCTACAGAGTGATAGTAGTAGTAGCTACATAGTAGTAGTAGCTACATAGTGGTAGTAGTAGTAGCTACATAGTGGTAGTAGTAGTAGCTACATAGTGGTAGTAGTAGTAGCTGCATAGTGGTAGTAGCTGCATAGTGGTAGTAGTAGTAGTAGCTACAGTGTGGTAGTAGTAGTAGCTACAGTGTGGTAGTAGTAGTAGCTACAGTGTGGTAGTAGTAGTAGCTACAGAGTGGTAGTAATAGTAGCTACAGTGTGGTAGTAGTAGTAGCTACATAGTGGTAGTAGTAGCTACATAGTAGTAGTAGCTACATAGTGGTAGTAGCTACTGTGTGGTGGTGGTGGTGGTAGCTACATAGTGGTAGTAGTAGTAGCTACATAGTGGTAGTAGTAGCTACACATCGTGGTGGTAGTAGCTACTGTGTGGTGGTGGTAGCTACATAGTGGTAGTAGCTACTGTGTGGTGGTGGTAGCTACATAGTGGTAGTAGCTACTGTGTGGTGGTAGCTACATAGTGGTGGTGATCAACTCACGATGGCTTCACGGTAACGTTGGGAGCTGGGGTTCCGAACACTCACCCACTAATTCACCAACTCGCACTCTCACTCACCCGCTCATTCACCCACTTGCACTCTCACTCACCCACTAATTCACCCACTCACTCACCACTCACCCACTCACTCACCCACTCATTCACCACTCACCCACTCATTCACCACTCACCCGCTCATTCACCCACTCACTCACCACTCAACCGCTCACTCACCCGCTCACTCACCCGCTCGCTCACCCACCCGCTCACTCGCCTACCCGCTCACTCACCCACCCACCCAATCACTCACCCACTCAAACTGTCACTCACCTGCTCACTCACCCGCTCACTCACCCGCTCACCCACTAATTCACCCACTCACCCACTCATTCACCCACTCACTCATTCACCACTCACCTACTAATTCACCCACTCACCCACCCACTCATTCACCACTCACTCACCCACTCGCTCACTCACCCACCCGCTTACTCACCCACCCACCCAATCACTCATTCACCACTCTCTCACTCACCCACTCTCACTCACCCACTCTCACTCACCCACTCTCACCCGGTCTCTCACCCGCTCGCCCACCCGCTCGCCCACTCGCTTTCTCGCCCACCCACTCACCCATCTGCTCACTCACCCACCCGCTCACTCACCCACCCGCTCACTCACCCACCCGCTCACTCACCCACCGGCTCACCCACCTGCTCACTCACCCACCCGCTCACTCACCCACCCAATCACTCACCCACACATTCATCCACTCACCCACTCGCCCACCTCACCCACTCACTCGCCCACTCACACTCACCCACTCACTAATACACTCACCCACTCACTAACCCGCTCACACTCTCACCCAGTAACTCACCCGCTCACTCGCCCGCTCGCTCGCTCGCCTGCTCACCCACTCGCTCAAAATCACACCACGTGTGATTTTGTGTGTGTGATGTGTGTGTGTGAGTGTGTGATTGTGTGTTGTGATTGTATCATGCAAGGCCGATGAGTCAGATGCCTTCTGTGACCTGTCACAGGTGCTGGCTAAAGTGGCCCCTCGGGATAGTCATCTTGTTGGGTGACTTCAATGCCCGAGTTGGTCATGATACTGGCACCTGGTCTGGAGTGATTGGAGGGCATGGGCCAGATCAGCTCAATAACAACGGCAGGAGGCTGCTAGATTGTTGTGCAGCCCATGGGCTTGTAATTACCAACACGCTGTTCCGGCATCGGCGCATCCACACATCATGGATGCATGCCGGGTCCAAGCAAGAACATCTCCTGGACTACATAGTGACTTATATAGTGACGGAACAGCGGATGCGGGCCCATGTCTTTGACACCAGGACCTACCGTGGAGCTGATCTGCCCACTGATCAACGTGCGAGGGGCAAAGTCTGAGACCAGGAAAGTCACCGGGCAGAGATGATCTCCCAAGCGAAATGCTGAGGGAGGGTGGCGTTTGTGCACAGACTGCCCTACATGACATAACAACAGTCTGACCGCTGTATGGGTTCCACAGGATAGGAAGGATGCCCTGGTGGTCACCCTCTTTAAGAAGGGGGACCGCACGGACTGTAACAACTACAGGGGCATCTCACTCCTCAGTGTGCCGGGAAAGATCCTGGCAAGGATTATTCAGCATCGCCTTGCCAGG
Source organism: Petromyzon marinus (assembly GCF_048934315.1). Classification (NCBI taxonomy): domain Eukaryota; kingdom Metazoa; phylum Chordata; class Hyperoartia; order Petromyzontiformes; family Petromyzontidae; genus Petromyzon; species Petromyzon marinus. Next base: position 473,237 of record NW_027422626.1, read on the forward strand.
CACGCTGAGGAGAGGCTTGCGGAGCCCCAATGCGGTTTCAGGAAAGGGCGGTCCTGCACAGATGCCATATTTTCTGGCCGTCTGCTACAGCAGAGGTGTAGGGAATTCCAACAAGACCTACATCTCTGCTTTATTGACCTGGTCAAGGCCTGTGATACCATCAGTAGGCCTGGGCTCTGGGTTGTTCTTCGTGCTTTCGGAGTCCCTGACCCTCTGCTCACAATCATTTAAGGGCATTCGTGATGGTGAGCGGGCCCTGGTGTCAAGATCGGCCTCTCTGGAGGAGGCTCGTGAAGGACGCTGCTGCTACTGGGGCTAGTGCCAGGCTAGGTGCACTCTTAGGCTACTGGGCAGTTGGAGGCAGTCGCCCTCCAGCAACAACGGAGGAGCGACGCTCACAACAACGAGCGGAGCGCTGGGTGGCTAAAGCACAGCCAGTTGGCACAGTAGGGGGTACAGGTGGTGAACCTAGCCTGGCACAGTAGGGGGGTACAGCTGGTGGTGCATCTGCCGGTCATCTCAGTCGACCCGTGGCATCTGTCTGGGTCTGCCCCGTGACCTGCCAGCGGGCGTTCGACACTTCACGTGGCCTCAACGTGCACCTAGCCTGGCACAAGCGTCGTGGTGACGTTACCGGCACTTGGTGGCGAATGGTGGTGGTATTGGTTTTGATGCGAGTGTGTCTAAACGGGGTGGGGGGGGATATTTTGTCATGGTGATGGTGGTGGTGATGGTGGTGATGATGGTGGTGATGATGGTGGTGATGATGGTGGTGATGGCGGTGATGGCGATGATGGTGGTGATGGTGGTGGTGATGGTGATGGCGGTGATGATGGCGGTGATGATGGTGGTGATGATGGCGGTGATGATGGTGGTGATGATGGCGGTGATGGCGGTGATGATGGTGGTGATGGTGGTGATGATGGCGGTGATGGTGGTGATGATGGTGGTGATGGTGGTGATGATGGTGGTGATGGTGGTGATGATGGTGGTGATGGCGGTGATGATGGTGGTGATGGCGGTAATGGTGGTGGTGGTGGTGATGGTGGTGGTGGTGATGGTGGTGGTGATGGTGGTGGCGGTGATGGTGGTGATGGTGGTGATGATGGTGGTGATGGTGATGTTGGTGATGCTAGGAGTGATGTTAATGGATTTGTTTTTTTACCTAGACGGCTGCTGCTGCTTCTTCAATTCCTCCTGTGTTTACACGTGCATCTGATGCATGGTGAGAATTCGGACTCACTCACCCACTAACCCACTCACCGACTCGCACAGACACCCACTCGCTCGCTCACCCACTCGCTCACCCCCCTACTCACCCACTCATTCACTCACTCGCACAGACACCCACTCACCCACTCACCCACCCACTCGTGCACCTGCTCACCCACTCGCCGACTCGCACAGACACTCACCCACTCACCCACCCACTCTCGCACCCACCCACTCACCCTTCCACCTTCTCACCCTCTCACTCACTCACCTGCTCACTCACTCACCTGCTCTCACTCACTCACCTGCTCACCCACTCACTCACCTTTCTCACTCACTCACCCACTCACTCACCCGCTCACCCACTCACTCACCCACTCACCCTTCTCACTCACTCACCCGCTCACCCACTCACCCACCCACTCACCCACTCACCCACTCACTCACCCACCCACTCACCCTTCCACCTTCTCACCCTCTCACTCACTCACCTGCTCACCCACTCACTCACTCACCCACCCACCCACTCACCCACTCACTCACCCACCCACTCACTCACCCACCCACTCACCTGCTTACCCACTCACCCACTCACCCACCCGCCCACTCTCTCACCCACCCACTCACCCTTCTGACTCACCCTCTCCCCCACTCACTCACCTGCTCACCCACTCACTCACTCACCCTTCTCGCTCACCCACCCACTCACCCTTCTCACCCACTCACTCACCAACCTCTTATTTGTCTGCTTGAACAATGGGGTTATTATTCGTCTATTCAGTTGCAGAGTTCACACGGGGGTGACGTCACCGCCACTGTGGGGAGTGGTGGTGCAGTGGTTAGCGCACTGTGTGTGTGGGGGGAGTGGTGGTGCAGTGGTTAGCGCACTGTGTGTGTGTGGGGAGTGGTGGTGCAGTGGTTAGCACACTGTGTGTATGGGGAGTGGTGGTGCAGTGGTTAGCGCACTGTGTGTGTGTGGAGTGGTGGTGCAGTGGTTAGCGCACTGTGTGAGTGGGGAGCGGTGGTGCAGTGGTTAGCACACTGTGTGTGTGTGGAGTGGTGGTGCAGTGGTTAGCACACTGTGTGTGGGGAGTGGTGGTGCAGTGGTTAGCGCACTGTGTGTGTGGGGAGCGGTGGTGCAGTGGTTAGCACACTGTGTGTGTGGGGAGTGGTGGTGCAGTGGTTAGCACACTGTGTGAGTGGGGAGCGGTGGTGCAGTGGTTAGCGCACTGTGTGTGTGGGGAGCGGTGGTGCAGTGGTTAGCGCACTGTGTGTGTGGGGAGTGGTGGTGCAGTGGCTAGCACACTGTGAGTGGGGAGCGGTGGTGCAGTGGTTAGCGCACTGTGTGTGAGTGGGGAGTGGTGGTGCAGTGGTTAGCGCACTGTGTGTGGGGAGTGGTGGTGCAGTGGTTAGCGCACTGTGTGTGTGGGGAGTGGTGGTGCTGTGGTTAGCGCACTGTGTGTGAGTGGGGAGTGGTGGTGCAGTGGTTAGCGCACTGTGTGAGTGGGGAGTGGTGGTGCAGTGGTTAGCGCACTGTGTATGTGTGGGTGGGGAGTGGTGGTGCAGTGGTTAGCGCACTGTGTGAGTGGGGAGTGGTGGTGCAGTGGTTAGCGCACTGTGTGTGTGGGGAGTGGAGGTGCTGTGGTTAGCGCACTGTGTGTGTGTGGGGAGTGGTGGTGCAGTGGTTAGCGCACTGCGTGTGTGGGGGGAGTGGTGGTGCAGTGGTTAGCGCACTGTGTATGTGAGTGGGGAGTGGTGGTGCAGTGGTTAGCGCACTGTGTGTGTGAGTGGGGAGCGGTGGTGCAGTGGTTAGCGCACTGTGTGTGTGAGTGTGGGGAGCGGTGGTGCAGTGGTTAGCGCACTGTGAGTGTGGGGAGCGGTGGTGCAGTGGTTAGCGCAGTGTGTGTAGGGAGTGGTGGTGCAGTGGTTAGCACACTGTGTGTGGGGAGTGGTGGTGCAGTGGTTAGCGCACTGTGTGTGTGGGGAGTGGTGGTGCAGTGGTTAGCGCACTGTGTGTGTGTGGGGAGTGGTGGTGCAGTGATTAGCGCACTGTGTGTGTGTGTGGGGGGAGTGGTGGTGGAGTGGTTAGCACACTGTGTGTGTGAGTGGGGAGTGGTGGTGCAGTGGTTAGCGCACTGTGAGTGGGGAGTGGTGGTGCAGTGGTTCGCGCACTTGTGTGTGAGTGGGGAGCGGTGGTGCAGTGGTTAGCGCACTGTGAGCGGGGAGCGGTGGTGCAGTGGTTAGCGCACTGTGTGTGGGGAGTGGTGGTGCAGTGGTTAGCGCACTGTGTGTGTGGGGAGCGGTGGTGCAGTGGTTAGCGCACTGTGTGTGTGGGGAGTGGTGGTGCAGTGGTTAGCGCACTGTGTGTGTGTGAGTGGGGAGTGGTGGTGCAGTGGTTAGCGCACTGTGTGTGTGTTTGGGGAGTGGTGGTGCAGTGGTTAGCGCACTGTGTGTGTGTGTGGGGAGCGGTGGTGCAGTGGTTAGCGCACTGTGTGTGTGTGGGGAGTGGTGGTGCAGTGCTGCTGCTACTACTGATGACAATGCTGCTGCTGACGCTGATGATGATGCTGATGACGATGATGCTACAGATGATGATGATGATGCTACAGATGATGATGATGATGCTACAGATGATGATGATGATGCTACAGATGATGATGATGATGCTACAGATGATGATGATGATGCTACAGATGATGATGATGATGCTACAGATGATGATGATGATGCTACAGATGATGATGATGATGCTACAGATGATGATGATGATGCTACAGATGATGATGCTGCTGCTGATGCCCCTTGTAACCTCTGACCCCCCCACCCCACGTGGCCAGGGTCAAAGTTCAACTCCACCCCCGTGCGCCCCGTAACTCCGCCTCCAACCCAGCCTCTGTCACTCCCCAGCCCCCACGAGGGGAGGAGTGAGGGGGGTGAAGGGGTGGAGGAGGTGGAGGAGGAGGAGGTGAGGGGAGGAGGTGGAGGGGCGAGGATGGGGGAGTTGGTGCCGTTCACGGGGCTCACGCACAGTGAGTGGGGGGGGGCGGGGTGCACTGTACGTCGCGCACTGTACGCGGCGCGCACTGTACACGCTGTACGCACTGTGCACACTGTACACACTGTACACGCTGTACGCACCGTGCCCGCACACGACACACACTGTACCCTGTACGCACTGTACGCACTGTACACACTGTGCGCACTGTATACGCTGTACGCACCGCGCTCACACTGTACACACTGTGCTCTGTACACACTGTATGCACACTGTACACACTGTATACGCTGTACGCACCGTGCCCGCACACGGTGCACACTGTACCCTGTACACACTGTATGCACTGTGCACACTGTACACACTGTATACGCTGTACGCACTGCGCTCACCCACTGTACTCGCTGTGCGCACTGTACACCGCATGGCCGAGTGGACGGCCGTGGGTGGGTGGCTGGGCGCGCTGGTGGGATGTCTCTGTGTGTGTGTCACTGTGTGTGTCACTGTGTGTGTGTGTCACTGTGTGTGTGTGTCACTGTGTGTGTGTGTCACTGTGTGTGTGTCACTGTGTGTGTGTGTCACTGTGTGTGTGTGTCACTGTGTGTGTGTCACTGTGTGTGTGTCACTGTGTGTGTTTCACTGTGTGTGTTTCACTGTGTGTGTTTCACTGTGTGTGTGTCACTGTGTGTGTGTGTCACTGTGTGTGTGTGTCACTGTGTGTGTGTGTCACTGTGTGTGTGTGTGTCACTGTGTGTGTGTGTGTCACTGTGTGTGTGTGTCACTGTGTGTGTGTGTCACTGTGTGTGTGTGTCACTGTGTGTGTGTGTCACTGTGTGTGTGTGTCACTGTGTGTGTGTCACTGTGTGTGTTTCACTGTGTGTGTTTCACTGTGTGTGTGTCACTGTGTGTGTGTGTCACTGTGTGTGTGTGTCACTGTGTGTGTGTGTCACTGTGTGTGTGTGTGTCACTGTGTGTGTGTGTCACTGTGTGTGTGTGTGTCACTGTGTGTGTGTGTCACTGTGTGTGTGTGTCACTGTGTGTGTGTGTCACTGTGTGTGTGTGTCACTGTGTGTGTGTGTCACTGTGTGTGTGTGTCACTGTGTGTGTCACTGTGTGTGTCACTGTGTGTGTCACTGTGTGTGTGTGTCACTGTGTGTGTGTGTCACTGTGTGTGTGTGTCACTGTGTGTGTGTGTCACTGTGTGTGTGTGTCACTGTGTGTGTGTGTCACTGTGTGTGTCACTGTGTGTCACTGTGTGTGTCACTGTGTGTGTGTGTGTGTCACTGTGTGTGTGTGTGTGTCACTGTGTGTGTGTGTGTGTGTCACTGTGTGTGTGTGTGTGTGTCACTGTGTGTGTGTGTGTGTGTCACTGTGTGTGTGTCACTGTGTGTGTGTGTGTGTCACTGTGTGTGTGTCACTGTGTGTGTGTGTGTCACTGTGTGTGTGTGTGTCACTGTGTGTGTGTGTGTCACTGTGTGTGTGTGTGTCACAGTGTGTGTGTGTGTCACTGTGTGTGTGTGTGTCACTGTGTGTGTGTGTGTGTGTCACTGTGTGTGTCACTGTGTGTGTGTGTGTCACTGTGTGTGTCACTGTGTGTGTGTGTGTGTCACTGTGTGTGTGTGTGTGTCACTGTGTGTGTGTGTGTGTCACTGTGTGTGTGTGTGTGTCACTGTGTGTGTGTGTGTGTCACTGTGTGTGTGTGTGTGTCACTGTGTGTGTGTGTGTGTCACTGTGTGTGTGTGTGTGTCACTGTGTGTGTGTGTGTCACTGTGTGTGTGTCACTGTGTGTGTGTGTCACTGTGTGTGTGTGTCACTGTGTGTGTGTGCCTCAAATATTGGATGAAGTCACCCCCTGTGAGTGGCTGGCTGAGGTGCCATCTGCTGAGGAAGTATTGAAGGCGATCCGGAGTCTGAGACCAGGAAAGGCAGCGGGCAGAGATGATCTCCCAAGCGAAATGCTGAGGGAGGGTGGCGTTTGTGCACAGACTGCCCTATATGACATCATAACAACAGTCTGGACCACTGGACGGGTTCCGCAGGATTGGAAGGATGCCCTGGTGGTCCCCCTTTTTAAGAAGGGGGACCGCACAGACTGTAACAACTACAGGGGCATCTCACTCCTCAGTGTGCCGGGAAAGGTCCTGGCAAGGATTATTCAGCATCGCCTTGCCAGGCACGCTGAGGAGAGGCTTGCGGAGCCCCAATGCGGTTTCGGGAAAGGGCGGTCCTGCACAGATGCCATATTTTCTGGCCGTCTGCTACAGCAGAGGTGTAGGGAATTCCAACAAGACCTACATCTCTGCTTTATTGACCTGGTCAAGGCCTATGATACCATCAGTAGGCCTGGGCTCTGGGTCGTTCTTCGTGCTTTTGGAGTACCTGACCCTCTGCTCACGATCATTAAGGACCTTCATGATGGTGAGCGGGCCCGGGTAAAACTACGTGGCCGGGAGTCAGAGCCATTCCCTGTACACCTTGGGGTGCGACAGGGATGTCCTCTGGCTCCCACATTATTTAACATCTATTTTGACCACGTAGTTCGTGAAGCCTTCAATAGCTGTACCGGGGGAATCTCCATATGGTACAGATATAATGGGAGGCTAATCGATGCCCGGGTGCGGTCAAGGGATGGCTCCCTATTGCTCAACCACGTTATGTATGCTGATGACTTGGTAATAGCTGCTCAGTCAGAGGAGGAGTTGGAGACGCTGCTGCTGAGACTGGAGCGTGCCACTAAGAGGTGGGGCCTTACCATCAGCCCCACCAAAACTAAGCACCTGCCTGGGTATTTTGTACCATCGGACACTCCGCCCCCACGGCTCCCAATCGGTGATGGGGCAGTTGTGGGGAGAGTGGAGAGTTTCCCATACCTGGGCAGTGTGCTTATGACTGGCTCCAGTTTAACAGCAGAGGTCTCACTCCGAATCAGTCGAGCGGCAATATCTTTTCATCGGTTGCGTAACGCTGTGTGGAAGCTACCTGGTCTGTCGCTCCGCACTAAGCTTCAGGTCTTCTCGGCCACGGTCATTCCCTCCCTTCTCTACGCTTGCGAAACGTGGACCCCCCTAATGGAACATCTTCGCCGGTTAGAAACATTTAGGCTGACCTGCCTACGATCCATCCTGGGTTTAACCAGACTGGATTGTGTGAGGAGCTCACAAATCCTTGAAAGATCTGGGCAGGGTCCCATCGGTGAGCTCCTCCGGCAGGCAAGGCTGCGATGGCTGGGTCATGTAGCCCGCATGCCCAGCCACCGCATGCCGAAACAGCTTTTGTTTGGCCGGATTGAGGGGGCTAAGCGGGCGCGGCACGGGCTAGAGAAAAGATGGAGTGATGTGGTACAGGAGGACGTGGAGCTGAGTGGACTTGCCGATGACTGGTACCAGCGGTGTCAAGATCGGCCTCTGTGGAGGAGGCTCGTGAAGGATGCTACTGGGCAGTTGGAGGCAGTCGCCCTCCAACAACAACGGAGGGCGGAGGAGCGACGCTCACAACAGCGAGCGGAGCGCCGGGTGGCTAAAGCACAGCAGGTTGGCACAGTAGGGGGCTCAGGTGGTGCATCAGCCAGTCATCTCAGTCAGTCGACCCGTGGCACCTGGGTCTGCCCCGTGACCTCCTGCCAGCGGGCGTTCGACACTTCACGTGGCCTCAGGGTGCACATAGCCTGGCACAAGCGTCGTGGTGACGTCACCGCCACTTAGTGGCGAATGGCGGTTGTTGTTGTTGTTGTTGTGTCACTGTGTGTGTGTGTCACTGTGTGTGTCACTGTGTGTGTCACTGTGTGTGTCACTGTGTGTGTGTGTCACTGTGTGTGTGTGTGTGTCACTGTGTGTGTGTGTGTCACTGTGTGTGTGTCACTGTGTGTGTGTGTCACTGTGTGTGTGTGTGTGTCACTGTGTGTGTGTGTCACTGTGTGTGTCACTGTGTGTGTCACTGTGTGTGTGTGTCACTGTGTGTGTGTGTGTGTCACTGTGTGTGTCACTGTGTGTCACTGTGTGTGTGTGTGTGTCACTGTGTGTGTGTGTGTCACTGTGTGTGTCACTGTGTGTGTGTGTGTCACTGTGTGTGTGTGTGTGTCACTGTGTGTGTGTGTGTGTCACTGTGTGTGTGTGTCACTGTGTGTGTGTGTGTCACTGTGTGTGTGTGTGTGTCACTGTGTGTGTGTGTGTCACTGTGTGTGTGTCACTGTGTGTGTGTGTGTCACTGTGTGTGTGTCTGCAGGTCGTCACCTGAGCCGCTCTTGCTGCCTCAATGGGGGCACCTGCATCCTGGGCAGTTTCTGTGCCTGCCTCCCTCACTACACGGGGCGGCACTGCGAACATGACACACGCAGGTAGCAGACACCACCACGTGGGTAGCAGACACCACCACGTGGGTAGCAGACACCACCACGTGGGTAGCAGACACCACCACGTGGGTAGCAGACACCACCACCACGTGGGTAGCAGACACCACCACCACGTGGTAGCAGACACCACCACCACGTGGTAGCAGACACCACCACCACGTGGTAGTAGACACCACCACCACGTGGTAGTAGACACCACCACCACGTGGTAGTAGACACCACCACCACGTGGTAGTAGACACCACCACCACGTGGGTAGCAGACACCACCACCACGTGGGTAGCAGACACCACCACGTGGGTAGCAGACACCACCACCACGTGGGTAGCAGACACCACCACCACGTGGTAGCAGACACCACCACCACGTGGTAGCAGACACCACCACCACGTGGTAGTAGACACCACCACCACGTGGTAGTAGACACCACCACCACGTGGTAGTAGACACCACCACCACGTGGTAGTAGACACCACCACCACGTGGGTAGCAGACACCACCACCACGTGGGTAGCAGACACCACCACCACGTGGTAGTAGACACCACCACCACGTGGTAGTAGACACCACCACCACGTGGTAGTAGACACCACCACCACGTGGTAGTAGACACCACCACCACGTGGTAGTAGACACCACCACCACGTGGTAGTAGACACCACCACCACGTGGTAGTAGACACCACCACCACGTGGTAGTAGACACCACCACCACGTGGTAGTAGACACCACCACCACGTGGTAGTAGACACCACCACCACGTGGTAGTAGACACCACCACCACGTGGTAGTAGACACCACCACCACGTGGTAGTAGACACCACCACCACGTGGTAGTAGACACCACCACCACGTGGTAGCAGACACCACCACCACGTGGTAGCAGACACCACCACCACGTGGTAGCAGACACCACCACCACGTGGTAGCAGACACCACCACCACGTGGTAGCAGACACCACCACCACGTGGTAGTAGACACCACCACCACGTGGTAGCAGACACCACCACGTGGTAGCAGACACCACCACGTGGTAGCAGACACCACCACGTGGTAGTAGACACCACCACCACGTGGTAGTAGACACCACCACCACGTGGTAGTAGACACCACCACCACGTGGTAGCAGACACCACCACCACGTGGTAGCAGACACCACCACCACGTGGTAGTAGACACCACCACGTGGTAGTAGACACCACCACGTGGTAGTAGACACCACCACCACGTGGTAGTAGACACTACCACGTGGTAGTAGACACCACCACGTGGTAGCAGACACCATCACGTGGTAGTAGACACCACCACCACGTGGTAGTAGACACCACCACCACGTGGTAGTAGACACCACCACCACGTGGTAGTAGACACCACCACCACGTGGTAGTAGACACCACCACCACGTGGTAGTAGACACCACCACCACGTGGTAGTAGACACCACCACCACGTGGTAGTAGACACCACCACCACGTGTGGGCGTGAGCGTGTGTGTGTGTCTGTGTCTGTTTGTGTGGGCGTGAGCGTGTGTGTGTGTCTGTGTCTGTTTGTGTGGGCGTGTGTGTGTCTGTGTGTGGGTGCGAGCGTGTCACACTGAGTGTCCGGCAAAAACAACCCCCTATATACCTCCTAAGTGCCGGACGGGCAACGCTGTGGTGGGCAGTGCCGTGGAGGGGGGGGGGGGGCGAGGGCCAATTCCTATTGGCCATTCCCCTCATGGCGTTTGTAGCCACCACAACGGCCAAGTGGGGGCTCTGGACGGGTGCGAGGGGCTGGTAACCCCTCCACCTTCAATTAATTACCGCCAATCCACGACCACAAAATATCTAATTTATGAGCTTGTGCCGGAGGCCCCGGGGGGCCAAGCGTCTATGATGTCTCCTGGCCAAACGCCATCTGGCGGAGCCAGGAGATTGAATCTCTACCCTCGGGTGCTCCTCCAGAAACAACGAAAAGCCACTACGGATGGCCACGTGGAATGTTCGAACGCTCACTGCGGAGGAGAGGCTGCCACTCCTCTGTCGGGAGCTGGAAGGGTACCGCCTGGATCTCTGTGGTATTCAGGAGGTCCGGTGGACCGGCTCTGGCTCCTGCCACCATGAGGGGTGGACAGTCCTCTACTCGGGGCAGGAGACTGCCAAACAACAGGGTGTGGCTCTTCTTCTGAACAAAATAATGAAGGGGGCGTGGGAGCGTGGCGGTGAGGTGTGGGAAGCTGTAAGCCCCAGGCTACTTTGGGCTCGCCTTCCCATCAACCGGAGGGATGCAGGCAAAGCCGATGAGTCAGATGCCTTCTATGACCTCCTGTCACAGGTGCTGGCTAAAGTAGCCCCTCGGGATAGTCATCTTGTTGGGTGACTTCAATGCCCGAGTTGGTCATGATTCTGCCACCTGGTCTGGAGTGATTGGAGGGCATGGGCCAGATCAGCTCAAATAACAATGCTAGGAGGCTGCTAGATTTTTGTGCAGCCCATGGGCTTGTAATTACCAACATGCTGTTCTGGCATCAGCACATCCACATACCATCATGGATGCATGCTGGGTCCAAGTAAGAACATCTGCTGGACTACATAGTGACGGAACAGCGGATGTGGGCCCATGTCCTTGACATCAGGACCTACCGTGGAGCTGATCTGCCCATTGACCATCGACTAGTCATCTGTAAGATGCGCCTGCCATTCTTCCACTCTGGTGGTGTGGGTGCACACCCAGGACCCCATTCAAACCCATAGTGGCCTGGTCCCAGCTAACTGATGAAAGTTGCAAGCGATAATTTAATTATCGCTTGCGGCTGGGGTTGGCATCGTCTCCCACTCCTCCCGATGTCGAGGGTAAATGGGCGATGTTTAGGACTGTGACTCAGGCAGCTGCAATGGCTGCCTTGGGTACATGGTCCAGACCTCCCCAGAGACCCTGGCTGACAGAGGAGGTGTTCAAACTTGCTGAGAAAAAGCGATAGGCCCACTGTCATCGTCTACAGCATCCCACGTCACAGCATCCCACGTCACTCCATCCCAGAGATGGAGTGACGTGGTACATGAGGACGTGGAGCTGAGTGGACTTGCCGATGACTGGTACCAGCGGTGTCAAGATCGGCCTCTGTGGAGGAGGCTCGTGAAGGACGCTACTGGGCAGTTGGAGGCAGTCGCCCTCCAACAACAACGGAGGGCGGAGGAGCGACGCTCACAACAACGAGCGGAGCGCCGGGTGGCTAAAGCACAGCAGGTTGGCACAGTAGGGGGCACAGGTGGTGCATCAGCCAGTCATCTCAGTCGACCCGTGGCACCTGCTGGGTCTGCCCCGTGACCTCCTGCCAGCGGGCGTTCGACACTTCTCGTGGCCTCAAGGTGCACATAGCCTGGCACAAGCGTCGTGGTGACGTCACCGCCACTTTGTGTTACAGGGCTTGTGAGGGTGGAGTGTCACACGGAGTGTGGGTGTGGAGGAGCGACTGTGTTCTCTGTCGATGCGGATCGGGAATTCTCCACTGCATCTCGGAAATCTACGCCGACTGTGGTGAGCTCACTCACCCGCTCACTCACCCACTCACCTACTCGCTCACCTGCTCACCCATTCGCTCACTCGCCCACTCACTCTCACTCACCCACTCACTCACTCTCACTCACCCACCTGCTCACTCGCTCGCTCACTCACTCATGATGATGGTGATGATGATGTTGATGATGATGATGTTGATGATGTTGATGATGGTGATGATGATGTTGATGATGATGGTGATGATGGTGATGGTGATGATGATGATGTTGATGATGTTGATGATGATGATGTTGGTGATGATGATGATGATGATGTTGATGATGTTGATGGTGGTGATGGTGGTGATGATGGTGATGATGATGGTGATGATGGTGATGATGATGATGTTGATGGTGATGATGATGTTGATGGTGATGATGATGGTGATGATGATGGTGATGTTGATGTTGATGATGATGATGGTGATGTTGATGGTGATGATGATGATGATGGTGATGTTGATGGTGATGATGATGATGGTGATGTTGATGATGATGGTGATGATGATGATGGTGATAATGTTGATGATGATGATGGTGATAATGTTGATGATGATGATGATGGTGATAATGTTGATGATGATGATGATGGTGATAATGTTGATGATGATGGTGATAATGTTGATGATGATGATGGTGATAATGTTGATGATGATGGTGATGATGATGTTGGTGATGATGATGGTGGTGATGATGATGTTGATGATGATGTTGATGATGTTGATGATGATGATGATGATGGTGGTGATGATGATGTTGATGATGGTGATGATGTTGATGATGATGATGTCGACCCCACAGAGGATGGACCTCCCATCGATGCAATCAGCCTCCTGGCAAGATCCTCCCATGGACCATCATCGTCATCATCATCATCACCATCATCCACCTCCTCCATCCTCCTACTCCTCATCCTCCTCCACCTCCTCTTTAACTTCCTCCCTCCACATCACCCCGTCTAGCACCACCATCACCAACACCACCACCACCACCATTAAAGAAGGTCCCCCAGGTAGCCTGTAACAGACTGTAGGGGCAAGTGCTGTCAGCGAGCAGCACCTATGAAGGCTACCGGCACTGTGGCACACGAGAGAGGTGGGTGGCCAGCACCACCACGCCCGGCCGTCTTTGTCTCTCCCAGTGCTGCCGATGTTCACTACCACCACCACGGCTACACCAGCCACTCATTTTGAGGCCGAGTCGACCTAGGGGAGGCCCGGGACCGGTTCAGAGAATCGTCACTGGCGATGTTCACTACGACCACCATGGCTACACAAGCTACTCATTTTGAGGCCGAGTCGACCTAGGGGAGGCCCGGGACTGGTTCGGAGAATCGTCACCGGCGGTGTTGTCCGTGAGCGGGAATCGAACCCGGGTCGCAAGGTTCATAGCGCAGCGTAGCGCTAACCACTACACCATCATCACCACCATCATCACCACCACCATCATTATCAGCAGTAGCAGCCACCTTCTGTATAGTGGTAGTCTCTACTACACCCTGAGTCTCTGCTAGACCCTGAGTCTCTACTACACCCTGAGTCTCTACTACACCCTGAGTCTCTACTACACCCTGAGTCTCTACTAGACCCTGAGTCTCTACTAGACCCTGAGTCTCTACTAGACCCTGAGTCTCTACTAGACCCTGAGTCTCTACTAGACCCTGAGTCTCTACTAGACCCTGAGTCTCTACTACACCCTGAGTCTCTACTAGACCCTGAGTCTCTACTAGACCCTGAGTCTCTACTACACCCTGAGTCTCTACTACACCCTGAGTCTCTGCTACACCCTGAGTCTCTACTAGACCCTGAGTCTACTACACCCTGAGTCTCTGCTACACTCTGAGTCTCTACTAGACCCTGAGTCTCTACTACAGCCTGAGTCTCTACTAGACCCTGAGTCTCTACTACACCCTGAGTCTCTACTATACCCTGAGTCTCTGCTACACCCTGAGTCTCTGCTACACCCTGAGTCTCTGCTAAACCCTGAGTCTCTACTACACCCTGAGTCTCTACTACACCCTGAGTCTCTACTAGACCCTGAGTCTCTACTAGACCCTGAGTCTCTGCTACACCCTGAGTCTCTACTACACCCTGAGTCTCTACTACACCCTGAGTCTCTACTACAGCCTGAGTCTCTACTAGACCCTGAGTCTCTGCTACACCCTGAGTCTCTACTACACCCTGAGTCTCTACTACACCCTGAGTCTCTACTACAGCCTGAGTCTCTACTAGACCCTGAGTCTCTACTAGACCCTGAGTCTCTGCTACACCCTGAGTCTCTGCTACACCCTGAGTCTCTGCTAAACCCTGAGTCTCTACTACACCCTGAGTCTCTACTAGACCCTGAGTCTCTACTAGACCCTGAGTCTCTACTACACCCTGAGTCTCTACTAGACCCTGAGTCTCTACTAGACCCTGAGTCTCTACTAGACCCTGAGTCTCTACTAGACCCTGAGTCTCTACTAGACCCTGAGTCTCTACTAGACCCTGAGTCTCTGCTACACCCTGAGTCTCTGCTACACCCTGAGTCTCTGCTAAACCCTGAGTCTCTACTACACCCTGAGTCTCTACTACACCCTGAGTCTCTACTACAACCTGAGTCTCTACTACACCCTGAGTCTCTACTACACCCTGAGTCTCTACTAGACCCTGAGTCTCTACTAGACCCTGAGTCTCTACTACAGCCTGAGTCTCTACTACAGCCTGAGTCTCTACTACAGCCTGAGTCTCTACTACAGCCTGAGTCTCTACTACAGCCTGAGTCTCTACTACAGCCTGAGTCTCTACTACAGCCTGAGTCTCTACTACACCCTGAGTCTCTACTACACCCTGAGTCACCCTGAGTCTCTGCTACACCCCAAGTCTCTGCTACACCCCGAGTCTCTACTACACCCTGAGTCACCCTGAGTCTCTACTACATCCCAAGTCTCTACTTCACCCTGAGTCTCTACTACACCCCGAGTCTTTACTACACCCCGAGTCTCTACTACACCCCGAGTCTCTACTAGACCCTGAGTCTCTACTACAGCCTGAGTCTCTACTACAGCCTGAGTCTCTGCTACAGCCCGAGTCTCTACTACCCCCCGAGTCTCTACTACACCCCGAGTCTCTACTACACCCCGAGTCACCCTGAGTCTCTACTACACCCCGAGTCTCTGCTACACCCCAAGTCTCTACTACACCCCGAGTCTCTGCTACACCTCAAGTCTCTACTACACCCTGAGTCTTTACTACACCCTGAGTCACCCTGAGTCTCTACTACACCCTGAGTCTCTACTACACCCTGAGTCACCCTGAGTCTCTACTACACCCTGAGTCTCTACTACATCCTGAGTCTCTACTACACCCTGAGTCTCTACTACACCCCGAGTCTCTACTACACCCCGAGTCTCTACTACACCCCGAGTCTCTACTACACCCCGAGTCTCTACTCCAGCCTGAGTCTCTACTACACCCCGAGTCTCTACTACACCCCGAGTCTCTACTACACCCCGAGTCTCTACTACAGCCCGAGTCTCTACTACACCCTGAGTCTCTACTACACCCTGAGTCTCTACTACAGCCTGAGTCTCTACTACACCCTGAGTCTCTACTACACCCTGAGTCTCTACTACAGCCCGAGTCTCTACTACAGCCTGAGTCTCTACTACACCCTGAGTCTCTACTACACCCTGAGTCTCTACTACACCCTGAGTCTCTACTACACCCTGAGTCTCTACTACACCCTGAGTCTCTACTACACCCTGAGTCTCTACTACATTCTGAGTCTCCACTAGACCCCGAGTCTCCGCTACACCCCGAGTCTCCGCTACACCCCGAGTCTCCGCTACACCCCGAGTCTCCGCTACACCCCGAGTCTCCGCTACACCCCGAGTCTCCGCTACACCCCGAGTCTCCGCTACACCCCCGAGTCTCCGCTAGACCCCCGAGTCTCCGCTAGACCCCACCACTGTACCGTGTCTGTTGTATCTTGCGATCTTTTTCACGCCGACGGGCGGATTCTGTATTTGAGTTTTTTGTTCGTTTTAAGAAATAACTTTGTAGGTTGGAGAAGCCTCGGGATTGTTTTAAAAATAGCTGAACCGGTGGGTTTTTAGTTAGCTTTCGTGTGGTTTGGGGCTTTTACCGTTCAGAATTACGGGGTGGGTGGGGTCGGGGTGGGGGTGGGGTGGGGGAGGGGTTAGTGGTTCAATCTTGATGTGAAGCTTTCGCGAACCGCCGGAATCCATAGTCGGTAAAGCCCTCGTAGGTAGAGAAATAAACGAATTTTAAAAAACCCTGTGGATCGCGAGTAACTTGGCCTGCGAGTGTTTTTATTATTAATTTGGTGAACGAGCGAGGGGGGGGTCTAGCAATACGGGCAGACGCTTTGTCCTGCCCGGCGTCACGTGGTCACAACTGGTGTATGACGAGTGATTTGACGTACGAGCGCTTTGACGTACGAGCGCTTTGACGTACGAGCGCTTTGACGTACGGAGCGCTTTGACGTTTATTTTTCGATTTAAAGCTTTCGCGACCGCAAGGATTCATCTTCTTTGGTTCTTTCGGTAAAGTCACCGCCGCGTAGAATGAGAATAAAAGAATAAAATAAGACGATAAAATTCTCACGACGTTTCGGCCACAACACAAGTGGCCTTCTTCGAATGATCTTAAGGTTGTGTGTTCTCATTCTACGCGGCGGAGACTTTACCGAGAGAACCAAAGGAGGTGAATCCTTGCAGTCGCGAAAGCTTTAAATCGAAATTTAAACCGCCTCTACGGGGATGGATTCCACACAACCTTAAGATCATTCGAAGAAGGCCACTTGTGTTGTGGCCGTGACGTCGTGAGAATTTTATCGTTTTATTTTATTATTTTATTCTGATTCTACGTGGTGGTGACTTTACCGAAAGAACCAAAGAAGATATAGGAATACGTTTTTAACCCTTTTAACCGGCACACAAAAACTGATACCTTTATTCAAGGCATCATGTTTGCAATAACCACAACACATGCAGTCAAAATGCAAACACAAAGAGACAACTCTGATAATAATTATAATATTGGCACTGTCCTTGAATTTGATTGGTCCACACCCGAGACGGCTTTTCTTAGAGCCTCGTCTCCACTGGTGTTGGACCAGAAGACGCCAAAAGGCGTACAACTCAACTTTTGGCGTCTTCTGGTCCAACACCAGTGGAGACTTAAGGGCTCTAAGAAAAGCCATCTCTGGTGTGGACCAATCAAATTCAAGGACAGTGCCAATATTATTATTATCAGAGTTGTCTCTTTGTGTTTGCATTTTGACTGCATGTGTTGTGGTTATTGCAAACATGATGCCTTGAATAAAAGTGTCAGTTTTTGTGCCAGTTAAAAGGGTAAAACCTATTACTATATCTTGTTACTTGCAAAGGAGGTCTCATAAAACCAAAGAAGACGTCGTTCTACTGTTTAACTTCCTCTTAGCTCCGTGACTTTACCGAAAGGATGGGATGGTGAATGTGTGTGTGTATGTTGGAGGAGGCTCGTGAAGGACGCTACTGGGCAGTTGGAGGTAGTCGACCTCCAGCAACAACGGAGGGCGGAGGAGCGACGCTCACAACAACGAGCGGAGCGCTGGGTGGCTAAAGCACGGCGGGTTGGCACAGTAGGGGGCACAGGTGGTGCATCAGCCAGTCATCTCAGTCATCTCAGTCAGTCGACCCGTGGCACCTGCTGGGTCTGCCCCGTGACCTCCTGCTAGCGGGCGTTCGACACTTCACGTGGCCTCGAGGTGCACATGGCCTGGCACAAGCGTCGTGGTGACGTCACCGCTACTTAGTGGCGAATGGCGGTTGTTGTTGTGTGTTGGGTGTTCGTGTATGTCTGTGTTGGGTGTCGTGAATGTGTGTTGGGTGTATGTGGAGGAGGCTTACCGCCGCCTTCGCTCGGAGGTTCGGAGAGCCGTGAGGCGCTGCAAGGATGGGTGGTGGTCGCGGGTTGCTGAGGAGATGGAGTCTGCCTCAGTGGCCCGTGATTACAAATCTCTATTTAACTCCATCAAAAAAGTAACCTGCAGCACAACACCTATTACCATCAGGGAAAAAAACGGTGATCCAATCTCTGACCCCCAGCAACAGGTTTGCAGATTTGCTGAGCATTTCTGTGAGGTCCTGGGGGAGGGAAAATCCCTCAGCCAGGAAAACATCGTGGGACAAAGTGAGGATGACCCTGCTGAGGCTGCGGTGCCTCAAATATTGGAGGAAGTTACCCCCTGTGAGTGGCTGGCTGAGGTGCCATCTGTTGAGGAAGTACTGAAGGCGATCCGGAGTCTGAGATCAGGAAAGGCACCGGGCAAAGATGATCTCCCAAGTCAAATGCTGAGGGAGGGTGGCGTTTGTGCACAGACTGCCCTATATAACATCATAACAACAGTCTGGACCACTGGACGGGTTCTGCAGGATTGGAAGGATGCCCTGGTGGTCCCCCTCTTTAAGAAGGGGGACCGCACGGACTGTAACAACTACAGGGGCATCTCACTCCTCAGTGTGCCGGGAAAGGTCCTAGCAAGGATTATTCAACATCGCCTTGCCAGGCACGCTGAGGAGAGGCTTGCGGAGCCCCAATGCGGTTTCAGGAAAGGGCGGTCCTGCACAGATGCCATATTTTCTGTCCGTCTGCTACAGCCGAGGTGTAGGGAATTCCAGCAAGACCTACATCTCAACTTTATTTACCTGGTCAAGGCCTATGATACCATCAGTAGGCCTGGGCTCTGGGTTGTTCTTCGTGCTTTTGGAGTCCCTGACCCTGTGCTCACGATCATTCAGGACCTTTATGATGGTGAGCGGGCCCGGGTAAAACTACGTGGCCGGGAGTCAAAGCCATTCCCTGTACACCTTGGGGGGATGTCCTCTGGCTCCCACATTATTTAACATCTATTTTGACCACGTAGTTCGTGAAGCCTTCAATAGCTGTACCGGGGGAATCTCCATTTGGTACAGATACAATGGGAGGCTGATCGATGCCCGGGTGTGGTCAAGGGATGGCTCCCTATTGGTCAACCACGTTATGTATGCCGATGATTTGGTAATAGCTGCTCATTCAGAGGAGGAGTTGGAGACGCTGCTGCTGAGACTGGAGCGTGCCACTAAGAGATGGGGCCTTACCATCAGCCCCACCAAAACTAAGCACCTGCCTGGGTATTTTGTACCATACCTGGGCAGTGTGATTATGACCAGCTCCAGTTTGACAGCTGAGGTCTCACTCCAAATCAGTCGAGCGGCAATATCTTTTCATCGGTTGCGTAACGCTTTGTGGAAGCTACCTGGTCTGTCGCTCCGTACTAAGCTTCAGGTCTTCTCAGCCACGGTCATTCCCTCCCTTCTCTACGCTTGCGAAACGTGGACCCCCCTAATGGAACATCTTCACCGGTTAGAAACATTTAGGCCGGCCTGCCTACGATCCATCCTGTGTTTAACCAGACTGAATTGTGTGAGGAGCTCACAAATCCTTGAAAGATCTGGGCACGGTCCCATCGGTGAGCTTCTCCGGCAGGCAAGGCTGCGTTGGCTGGGTCATGTAGCCCGCATGCCCAGCCACCGCACGCCGAAACAGCTTTTGTTCGGCCAGATCGAGGGGGCTAAACGGGCGCGACACTGGCTAGAGAAGAGATGGAGTGATGTGGTACAGGAGGACGTGGAGCTGAGTGGACTTGCCGATGACTGGTACCAGCTGTGTCAAGATCGGCCTCTGTGGAGGAGGCTCGTGAAGGATGCTACTGGGCAGTTGGAGGCAGTCGCCCTCCAACAACAATGGAGGGCGGAGGAGCGACGCTCACAACAACGAGCGGAGCGCCGGGTGGTTAAAGCACAGCCGGTTGGCACAGTAGGGGGCACAGGTGGTGCATCAGCCAGTCATCTCAGTCATCCCAGTCAATCGACCCGTGGCACCTGGGTCTGCCCCGTGAGTGATTGAGTGGCTGAGTGAGTGAGTGGCTGAGTGAGTGGCTGAGTGAGTGACTTTGTCGCTGAGTGAGTGGGTGAGTGAGTGACTGAATGAGTGAGTGGCTGAGTGAGTGGATGAGTGAGTGAGTGGCTGAGTGAGTGGCTGAGTGAGTGCGTTGGTCAGTGAGTGAGTGGCTGAGTGAGTCGCTGAGTGAGTGGCTGAGTGAGTGAGTGGCTGAGTGAGCGAGTGGCTGAGTGAGTGAGTGGCTGAGTGAGTGAGTCAGTGGCTGAGTGAGTGAGTGGTTGAATGAGTGAGTGGCTGAGTGAGTGGGGGGTCAGTGAGTGAGTGGCTGAGTGAGTGGCTGAGTGAGTGGCTGAGTGAGTGAGTGGCTGAGTGAGTGAGTGGGTCAGTGAGTGAGTGAGTGGCTGAGTCAGTGAGTGGCTGAGTGAATGAGTGGCTGAGTGAATGAGTGCCTGAGTGAATGAGTGGGTCAGTGAGTGAGTGAGTGGCTGAGTGAGTGAGTGGCTGAGTGAGTGAGTGGCTGAGTGAGTGGCTGAGTGAGTCGCTGAGTGAGTGGCTGAGTAAGTGAGTGGCTGATTGAGTGGCTGAGTGATTGAGTGGTTGAGTGAGTGAGTGGCTGAGTGAGTAGCTGAGTGAGTGGCTGAGTGAGTGGATGAGTGAGTGAGTGGCTGAGTGAGTGAGTGGCTGTGTGAGTGGCTGAGTGAGTGAGTGGCTGAGTGAGTGAGTGGCTGAGTGAGTGAGTGACTGAGTGAGTGAGTCGCTGAGTGAGTGAGTGTCTGAGTGAGTGAGTGGCTGAGTGAGTGAGTGGCTGAGTCGCTGAGTGAATGAGTGTGTGTCTGCATGTACCAGCACTTACCCCTAGAGCCTGCGTGAGGCTACCCGGGGAAGCTTTGTCTGTGTCTCTGTGTCCGTGACTCACACACAACTCGACCGGGGTGACCGAGGTCGTGGAACGGAACACCGTTCAGACCCTGCCTCACCCCAATCAGTGGGAACATTCTCACTGCGTGGTAAACATTCACACAGAGTGGTAAACACGCAGAGACTGGGAGAGACACAGAGAGAGACAGAGACACAGAGAGAGACAGAGAGACAGAGAGAGACAGAGACTGAGAGAGACACAGACACAGAGAGAGACTGAGAGAGACACGGAGAGAAACAGAGAGAGACAGAGACTGAGAGACACAGAGACAGACTGAGAGACACAGAGAGAGACACAGAGAGAGACTGAGAGAAACACGGAGAGAAACAGAGAGAGACATACAGAGATTGAGAGAGACAGATTGAGAGACACTGAGAGAGACAGAGAGACAGAGACAGACTGAGAGACACAGAGAGACAGAGACAGAAAGACAGAGACAGACAGAGACACAGAGAGACAAAGAGAGACACAGAGAGACAGAAAGACAGAGAGACACAGAAAGAGAGAGACACAGAGAGAGACAGACAGAGACACAGAGAGAGACATAGAGACAGAGAGAGACAGAGAGAGAGACAGAGAGAGAGAGACAGAGAGAGACAGACAGAGACTAAGAGACACAGAGACAGACTGAGAGACACAGAGAGACAGATAGACAGAGACAGACAGAGACAGAGACAGACAGAGACAGACAGAGACACAGAGATAATCTCAGTGTCACTGTGTGACAATCTCAGTGTCACTGTGTGACAATCTCAGCGTCACTGTGTGACAATCTCAGCCTCACTGTGTGACAATCTCAGTGTCACTGTGTCACAATCTCAGCGTCACTGTGTGACAATCTCAGCGTCACTGTGTGACAATCTCAGTGTCACTGTGTGACAATCTCAGTGTCACTGTGTGACAATCTCAGCCTCACTGTGTGACAATCTCAGCGTCACTGTGTGGCAATCTCAGTGTCACTGTGTGACAATCTCAGTGTCACTGTGTGACAATCTCAGCCTCACTGTGTGACAATCTCAGCCTCACTGTGTGACAATCTCAGAGTCACTGTGTGACAATCTCAGCCTCACTGTGTGACAATCTCAGTGTCACCGTGTGACAATCTCAGTGTCACTGTGTGACAATCTCAGCCTCACTGTGTGACAATCTCAGTGTCACCGTGTGACAATCTCAGTGTCACTGTGTGACAATCTCAGCCTCACTGTGTGACAATCTCAGAGTCACTGTGTGACAATCTCAGCCTCACTGTGTGACAATCTCAGTGTCACCGTGTGACAATCTCAGTGTCACTGTGTGACAATCTCAGCCTCACTGTGTGACAATCTCAGTGTCACCGTGTGACAATCTCAGTGTCACTGTGTGACAATCTCAGCCTCACTGTGTGACAATCTCAGTGTCACTGTGTGATAATCTCAGTGTCACTGTGTGACAATCTCAGCGTCACTGTGTGACAATCTCAGCGTCACTGTGTGACAATCTCAGCGTCACTGTGTGACAATCTCAGTGTCACTGTGTGACAATCTCAGTGTCACTGTGTGACAATCTCAGCGTCACTGTGTGACAATCTCAGAGTCACTGTGTGACAATCTCAGAGTCACTGTGTGACAATCTCAGAGTCACTGTGTGACAATCTCAGTGTCACTGTGTCACAATCTCAGCGTCACTGTGTGACAATCTCAGTGTCACTGTGTGACAATCTCAGTCTCACTGTGTGACAATCTCAGTGTCACTGTGTGACAATCTCAGTGTCACTGTGTGACAATCTCAGCGTCACTGTGTGACAATCTCAGTGTCACTGTGTGACAATCTCAGTCTCACTGTGTGACAATCTCAGCCTCACTGTGTGACAATCTCAGTGTCACTGTGTGACAATCTCAGTGTCACTGTGTGACAATCTCAGCCTCACTGTGTGACAATCTCAGTGTCACTGTGTGACAATCTCAGCGTCACTGTGTGACAATCTCAGTGTCACTGTGTGACAATCTCAGTGTCACTGTGTGACAATCTCAGCGTCACTCTGTGACAATCTCAGCGCCACTGTGTGACAATCTCAGTGTCACTGTGTGACAATCTCAGCGTCACTGTGTGACAATCTCAGCGTCACTGTGTGACAATCTCAGTGTCACTGTGTCACAATCTCAGTGTCACTGTGTGACAATCTCAGTGTCACTGTGTGACAATCTCAGCCTCACTGTGTGACAATCTCAGTGTCACTGTGTCACAATCTCAGTGTCACTGTGTGACAATCTCAGCCTCACTGTGTGACAATCTCAGTGTCACTGTGTGACAATCTCAGTGTCACTGTGTGACAATCTCAGTGTCAGTGTGTGACAATCTCAGTGTCAGTGTCACTGTGTGACAATCTCAGTGTCACTGTGTCACAATCTCAGCGTCACTGTGTGACAATCTCAGTGTCACTGTGTGACAATCTCAGTATCACTGTGTGACAATCTCAGCATCACTGTGTGACAATCTCAGTGTCACTGTGTGACAATCTCAGCGTCACTGTGTGACAATCTCAGCGTCACTGTGTGATAATCTCAGTGTCACTGTGTGACAATCTCAGTGTCACTGTGTGACAATCTCAGTGTCACTGTGTGACAATCTCAGTGTCACTGTGTGACAATCTCAGTATCACTGTGTGACAATCTCAGTGTCACTGTGTGACAATCTCAGCCTCACTGTGTGACAATCTCAGTGTCACTGTGTGACAATCTCAGTGTCACTGTATGACAATCTCAGTATCACTGTGTGACAATCTCAGCCTCACTGTGTGACAATCTCAGCGTCACTGTGTGACAATCTCAGTGTCACTGTGTGACAATCTCAGACTCAGACACACCACACACACCGCATAGTGTTTACACTGCACACACCACACACACCCTACACACACACACACACACAGACACACACACACTCACCCAACACACACACACACACAGACACACACACACACAAACACCCAACACACACACACAGACACACACACAAACACCCAACACACACACACACACAGACACACACAGACACACACACACGAACAACCAACACACACACGAACACCCAACACACACACACGAACACCCAACACACACACACGGACACCCAACACACACACACACACGAACACCCAACACACACACACAGACACACACAGACACACACACACACACGAACACCCAACACACACACACAGTCACGACACCCAACACACACATACAACAACCGCCATTCGCCACTAAATGGCGGTGACGTCACCACGACGCTTGTGCCAGGCCATGTGCACCCTGAGGCCACGTGAAGTGTCGAACGCCCGCCGGCAGGAGGTCACCGGGCAGACCCAGCAGGTGCCACGGGTCGACTGACTGAGATGACTGGCTGATGCACCACCTGTGCCCCCTACTGTGCCAACCTGCTGTGCTTTAGCCACCCGGCGCTCCGCTCGTTGTTGTAAGCGTCGCTCCTCCGCCCTCCGTTGTTGTTGGAGGGCGACTGCCTCCAACTGCCCAGTAGCAGCGTCCTTCACGAGCCTCCTCCACAGAGGCCGATCTTGACACCGCTGGTACCGGTCATCGGCAAGTCCACTCAGCTCCACGTCCTCCTGTACCACATCACTCCATCTCTTCTCCAGCCCGTGCCGCGCCCGTTTAGCCCCCTCGATCCGGCCGAACAAAAGCTATTTCGGCATGCGGTGACTGGGCATTCGGGCTACATGACCCAGCCATCGCAGCCTTGCCCGCCGGAGGAGCTCACCGATGGGACCTTGCCCAGATCTTTCAAAGATTTGTGAGCTCCTCACACAATCCAGCCTGGTTAAACCGAGGATGGATCGTAGGCAGGCTAGCCTAAATGTTTCTCACCGGCGAAGATGTTCCATTAGGGCGGTCCACGTTTCGCAAGCATAGAGAAGGGAGGGAATGACCGTGGCCGAGAAGACCTGAAGCTTAGTGCGGAGCAACAGACCAGGTAGCTTCCACACAGCGTTACGCAACCGATGAAAAGATATTGCCGCTCGACTGATTCGGAGTGAGACCTCTGCTGTTAAACTGGAGCCGGTCATGAGCACACTGCCCAGGTATGGGAAACTCTCCACTCCACAACTGCCCCATCACCGATTGGGAGTTGTGGGGGTGGAGTGTCCGATGGTACAAAATACCCAGGCAGGTGCTTAGTTTTGGTGGGGCTGATGGTAAGGCCCCACCTCTTAGTGGCACGCTCCAGTCTCAGCAGCAGCGTCTCCAACTCCTCCTCTGAATGAGCAGCTATTACCAAATCATCGGCTTACATAACGTGGTTGAGCAATAGGGAGCCATCCCTTGACCACACCCGGGCATCGATCAGCCTCCCATTATATTTGTACCAAATGGAGATTCCCCCGGTACAGCAATTGAAGGCTTCACGAACTACGTGGTCAAAATAGATGTTAAATAATGTGGGAGCCAGAGGACATCCCTGTCGCACTCCAAGGTGTACAGCGAATGGCTCTGACTCCCAGCCACGTAGTTTTACCCGGGCCCGCTCACCATCATGAAGTTCCTTAATGATCGTGAGCAGGGGGTCATGTACTCCGAAAGCACGAAGAACAACCCAGAGCCCAGGCCTACTGATGGTATCATAGGCCTTGACCAGGTAAATAAAGCAGAGATGTAGGTCTTGCTGGAATTCCCTACACCTCGGCTGTAGCAGACGGACAGAAAATATGGCATCTGTGCAGGACCGCCCTTTCCTGAAACCGCATTGGGGCTCCGCAAGCCTCTCCTCAGCGTGCCTGGCAAGGCGATGTTGAATAATCCTTGCCAGGACCTTTCCCAGCACACTGCGGAGTGAGATGCCCCTGTCGTTGTTACAGTCTCTGCGGACCCCCTTCTTAAAGAGGGGGACCACCAGGGCATCCTTCCACTCCTGGGGAACCCGTCCAGTGGTCCAGACTGTTGTTATGATGTCATATAGGGCAGTCTGTGCACAAACGCCACCCTCCCTCAGCATTTCGCATGGGAGATCATCTCTGCCCGCTGCCTTTCCTGGTCTCAGACTCCGGATCACCTTCAGTACTTCCTCAACAGATGGCACCTCAGCCAGCCACTCACAGGGGGTGACTTCTTCCAATATTTGAGGCACCGCAGCCTCAGCAGGGTCATCCCCACTTTGTGCTACGATGTTTTCCTGGCTGAGGGATTTCCCCTCCCCCAGGACCTCACAGAAATGCTCAGCAAATCTGCAAACCTGTTCCTGGGGGTCGGAGATTGGATCACTGTTTTTTCCCCTAATGATGGTAATAGGTGTGGCGCTGCAGGTTACTTTTTTGATGGAGTTAAATAGAGATTTGTGATCGCGGGCCACTGAGGCAGACTCCATCCCCTCAGCATCCCGCGACCACCACCCATCCTTACAGCGCCTCACGGCTCTCCGAACCTCCGAGCGAAGGCTGCGGTAAGCCTCCTCATTCTCTGACGTGGGATTCTGTAGCCGATGACAGTGGGCCTGTCGCTTTTTCTCAGCCAGCTTGAACACCTCCTCTGTCAGCCAGGGTCTCTGGGGAGGTCTGGACCGCGTACCCAAAGCAGTCAATGCAGCTGCATGAGTCACAGTCCTAAACCTCGCCCATTTACCCTCGACATCAGGAGGAGTGGGGGACGATGCCAATCCCAGCCGCAAGCGATGATGAAATTATCGCTTGCAACTTTCATCAGCTAGCTGAGACCAGGCCACTTTAGGTTGGAATGGGGTCCTGGGTGTACACCCACCACCGGAGTGGAAGAATGGCAGGCGCATCTTACAGATGACTAGTCGATGTTCAGAGGGCAGATCAGCTCCACGGTAGGTCCTGGTGTCAAGGACATGGGCTCGCATCCGCCGGTCCGTCACTGTAGTCCAGCAGATGTTCTTGCTTGGACCCGGCATGCATCCATGATGTTGTGTGAATGCGCCGATACCGGAACAGCGTGTTGGTAATTACAAGCCCATGGGCTGCACAAAAATTTAGCAGCCTCCTACCGTTGTTATTGAGCTGATCTGGCCCATGCCCTCCAATCACTCCAGACCAGGTGCCAGCATCATGCCCAACTCGGGCATTGAAGTCACCCAACAAGATGACTCTATCCCGAGGGGCCACTTTAGCCAGCATCTGTGACAGGAGGTCATAGAAGGCATCTGACTCATCGGCTTTGCCTGCATCTCTCCACGGATGTTCGTCTTCGGTGGGGGCATAAGTAACCACGACCACCACTCCTCGCCTCCGGTTGATGGGAAGGCGAGCCCAAAGTAGCCTGGGGCTTACAGCTTCCCACACCTCACCGCCACGCTCCCACGACCCCTTCATTCTTTTGTTCAAAAGAAGAGCCACACCCTGTTGTTTGGCAGTCTGTTGCCTCGAATAGAGGACTGTCCACCCCTCATGGTGGCAGGAGCCAGAACCGGTCCACCGGACCTCCTGAATGCCACAGAGATCCGGTCCAGCTCCCGACAGAGGAGTGGCAGCCTCTCCTCTGCAGTGAGCGTTCGAACATTCCACGTGGCCACCCGTAGTGGCTTTTCGTTGTTTCTGGAGGAGCCCTGAGGGTAGAGATTCAATCTCCTGGCTCCGCCAATTGGGGTTTGGCCAGGAGACGTCATAGACGCCTGTCCCCCCGGGGCCTCCGGCACAAGCTTATTAGTTACATATTTCAGTTTAACTCGTGGTTTTGTGGTAATTAATTGAAGGTGGAGGGGTTACCAGCCCCTCGCACCCGTCCAGAGCCCCCGTTTAGCCCCTGTGGTGGACACATACGCGAGGGGAGGAGCCAATCAAAATTGGACCTCCCCCCACAGCACTGTCCACAACAGCGTTGCCCGTCCGGCACCACGAGGAGGTAGGGGGTTGTTTTGCCACACAGACACACACACACAGACACACACACACAGACACACACACACATAGACACACACACATAGACACACACAGAAACACACGCACACAGACACACACACAGACACACACATATAGACACACAGACATAGACACAAACACAGACACACACATAGACACACACACGCGTGTAGTAATTTTATTCTGCAGTTCCAGGGAGGAAGATAAAGAGACAGACAACAACACAGGATGGATCGTAGGCAGGCCAGCCTAAATGTTTCTAACTGGCGAAGATGTTCCATTAGGGGGGTCCACGTTTCGCAAGCGTAGAGAAGGGAGGGAATGACCGTGGCCGAGAAGACCTGAAGCTTAGTGCGGAGCGACAGACCAGGTAGCTACCACACAGCGTTACGCAACCGATGAAAAGATATTGCCGCTCGACTGATTCGGCTCGTGAAGGACGCTGCTACTGGGCAGTTGGAGGCAGTCGCCCTCCAACAACAACGGAGGGCGGAGGAGCGACGCTCAGAACAACGAGCGGAGCGCCGGGTGGCTAAAGCACAGCAGGTTGGCACAGTAGGGGGCACAGGTGGTGCATCAGCCAGTCATCTCAGTCAGTCGACCCGTGGCACCTGGGTCTGCCCCGTGATCTCCTGCCAGCGGGCGTTCGACACTTCACGTGGCCTTAAGGTGCACATAGCCTGGCACAAGCGTCGTGGTGACATCACCGCCACTTAGTGGCGAATGGCGGTTGTTGTGTGTGTCTGTGTGTCTGTCTGTGTGTGTATATCTGTGTCTGTGTGTCTATGTGTGTGTGTCAATGTGTGTCTGTGTGTGTCTGTCTGTGTGTGTGTGTGTGTCTGTGTGTGTCTGTCTGTGTGTGTATATCTGGTCGATGCCCGGGTGCGGTCAAGGGATGGCTTCCTATTGCTCAACCATGTTATGTATGCCGATGATTTGGTAATAGCTGCTCATTCAGAGGAGGAGTTGGAGACGCTGCTGCTGAGACTGGAGCGTGCCACTAAGAGATGGGGCCTTACCATCAGCCCCACCAAAACTATGCACCTGCCTGGGTATTTTGTACCATCGGACACTCCACCCCCACAACTCCCGATCGGTGATGGGGCAGTTGTGGAGAGAGTGGAGAGTTTCCCATACATGAGCAGTGTGCTTATGATTGGCTCCAGCTTAACAGCAGAGGTCTCACTCCGAATCAGTCGAGCGGCAATATCTTTTCATCGGTTGCGTAACGCTGTGTGGAAGCTACCTGGTCTGTCGCTCCGCACTAAGCTTCAGGTCTTCTCGGCCACGGTCATTCCCTCCCTTCTCTACGCTTGCGAAACGTAGACCCCCCTAATGGAACATCTTCGCCGGTTAGAAACATTTAGGCTGGCCTGCCTACGATCCATCCTGGGTTTAACCAGACTGGATTGTGTGAGGAGCTCACAAATCCTTCAAAGATCTGGGCAAGGTCCCATCGGTGAGCTCCTCCGGCGGGCAAGGCTGCGATGGCTGGGTCATGTAGCCCGCATGCCCAGCCACCGCATGCCGAAACAGCTTTTGTTCGTCCGGATCGAGGGGGCTAAACGGGCGCGGCACGGGCTAGAGAGGAGATGGAATGACGTGGTACAGGAGGACGTGGAGCTGAGTGGACTTGCAGATGACTGGTACCAGCGGTGTCAAGATCGGCCTCTGTGGAGGAGGCTCGTGAAGGACGCTGCTACTGGGCAGTTGGAGGCAGTCGCCCTCCAACAACAACGGAGGGCGGAGGAGCGACGCTCACAACAACGAGCGGAGCGCCGGGTGGCTAAAGCACGGCAGGTTGGCACAGTAGGGGGCACAGGTGGTGCATCAGCCAGTCATCTCAGTCAGTCGACCCCTGGCACCTGGGTCTGCCCCGTGACCTCCTGCCAGCGGGCGTTCGACACTTCACGTGGCCTCAGGGTGCACATAGCCGGGCACAAGCGTCGTGGTGACGTCACCGCCACTTAGTGGCGAATGGCGGTTGTTGTTGTTGTTGTGTCACTGTTTGTGTCACTGTGTGTGTGTCACTGTGTGTGTGTGTGTCACTGTGTGTGTCACTGTTTGTCACTATGTGTGTGTGTCACTGTGTGTGTCACTGTGTGAGTGTCACTGTGTGTGTGTCACTGTGTGTGTGTCACCGTGTGTGTGTGTCACTGTGTGTGTGTCACTGTGTGTGTGTCACTGTGTGAGTGTCACTGTGTGTGTGTGTCACTGTGTGTGTCACTGTGTGAGTGTCACTGTGTGTGTGTCACTGTGTGTGTGTGTCACTGTGTGTGTCACTGTGTGTGTGTCACTGTGTGAGTGTCACTGTGTGTGTGTCACTGTGTGTGTCACTGTGTGTGTGTCACTGTGTGTGTGTGTCACTGTGTGTGTCACTGTGTGTGTGTCACTGTGTGTGTGTCACTGTGTGTGTGTCACTGTGTGAGTGTCACTGTGTGTGTGTGTCACTGTGTGTGTGTCACTGTGTGTGTGTCACTGTGTGTGTGTGTCACTGTGTGTGTGTGTCACTGTGTGTGTGTCACTGTATGTGTGTGTGTCACTGTGTGTGTGTCACTGTGTGTGTCACTGTGTGTGTGTGTCACTGTGTGTGTGTCACTGTGTGAGTGTCACTGTGTGTGTCACTGTGTGTGTGTCACTGTGTGTGTGTGTGTCACTGTGTGTGTCACTGTGTGTGTGTGTCACTGTGTGTGTGTCACTGTGTGTGTGTGGTGATTGCGCCGCTTGCATTTGGAACTAGACGAGGCCCCGAGTTGGATTCCCGCTAGCGGCCACCACCACCACCACCATCACCGCCACCACCGCCACCATCAGCACCATCAGCACCACCACCATCACCACCACCACCACCACCGCCACCACCACCATTGCCACCACTACCACCACCACGCAAAGTGTATCGACGCAGCAGGCGACTCCGTGGTGATGTTGGTGCTGGTGATGATGATGATGGTGATGATGATGTTGGTGATGGCCGTGGTTGTGGTGGTGGTGCTGATGGTGGTGGTGATGGGGGAGGTGTTAGGGCGTTGGTGGTGGTGGTTGTTGCTCCAGACAGGGTCACAGGATGACCTGCAACATCAACATAACAACCATCACCATCATCATCATAACAATCATCATCATAACAATCATCATCAACATAACAACCATCACCATCATCATCACCATCATCATCATAACAATCATCATCAACATAACAACCATCATCACCATCATCACCATCATCATCATTAACATAACAACCATCATCACCATCATCATCATCACCATCATCATCATAACAATCATCATCATTATAACAACCATCATCATCACCACCATCATCACCATCATCATCATTACAACAACCATCATCATCGTCATCATCACCATCATCACCACCATCATCATCACCACCATCATCAACATAACAACCATCATCATCACCATCATCATCACCATCATCATAACAATCATCAACATAACAACCATCATCATCATCATCATCATAATCATTATCATCATCATCATAAGAATCATCATCAACATAACAACCATCATCATCAAAACAATCATCACAAACATAACAACCATCATCACCCCCATCATCATCACCATCATCATCACCATCATCATCACCATCATCATCAACATAACAACCATCATCATCATCACCATCATCATCATCAACATGACAACCATCATCATCATCACCATCATCTTCACCATCATCATCATCATAACAATCATCATCAACATAACCATCATCATCATCAAAACAATCATCACAAACATAACAACCATCATCATCACCATCATCATCATCACCATCATCATCACCATCATCACCATCATCACCACCATCATCATCACCATCATCAACATAACAACCATCATCATCATCATCAACATCATCTTCACCATCACCATCATCACCATCATTATCACCATCATCATCACCATCATCATCATAACAATCATCATCATTATAACAACCATCATTATCACCACCATCATAACAATCATCATCATTATAACAACCATCATTATCACCACCATCATCACCATCATCATCATTATAACAACCATCATCATCGTCATCATCACCATCATCACCACCATCATCATCATCATCATCATCAAAACAATCATCACAAACATAACCATCATCATCACCATCATCATCACCATCATCATCACCATCATCATCATCACCATCATCACCACCATCATCATCACCATCATCATCAACATAACAACCATCATCATCATCACCATCAACATAACCATCATCATCATCACCATCATCTTCACCATCATCATCATAACAATCATCATCAACATAACAACCATCATCATCATCAAATCAATCATCACAAACATAACAACCATCATCACCATCATCATCATCACCATCATCACCCCCATCATCATCACCATCATCATCAACATAACAACCATTATCATCATCACCATCATCTTCACCATCATCATCATCATCATAACAATCATCATCAACATAGCAACCATCATCACCATTATCATCATCATAACAACCATCATCAACATAACAACCATCATCAACATCATCACCATCATCATAGGTGGGTGAGGAGGTGAGTGAGTGAGTGACTGACTGAGTGAGTGACTGAGTGTCTGAATGAGTGACTGAGTGAGAGAGTGGCTGAGTGAGTGACTGAGTGAGTGAGGAGGTGAGTGACTGAGTGAGTGAGGAGGTGAGAGAGTGACTGAGTGAGTGAGGAGGTGAGTGACTGAGTGAGTGACTGAGTGACTGAGTGAGGAGGTGAGTGAGTGACTGAGTGAGTGAGGAGGTGAGTGAGTGAGTGACTGAGTGAGTGAGGAGGTGAGTGAGTGACTGAGTGAGTGAGTGACTGAGTGAGTGAGGAGGTGAGTGAGTGAGTGACTGAGTGAGTGAGGAGGTGAGTGAGTGACTGAGTGAGTGAGTGACTGAGTGAGTGAGGAGGTGAGTGAGTGAGGAGGTGAGTGAGTGAGTGAGGAGGTGAGTGAGTGAGGAGGTGAGTGACTGAGTGAGTGACTGAGTGAGTGACTGAGTGACTGAGTGAGTGAGTGAGTGACTGACTGAGTGAGTGAGGAGGTGAGTGAGTGACTGAGTGAGTGAGTGAATGACTGAGTGAGTGAGGAGGTGAGTGACTGAGTGAGTGAGTGAGGAGGTGAGTGAGTGAGGAGGTGAGTGACTGAGTGAGTGGGGAGGTGAGTGAGTGAGTGAGGAGGTGAGTGAGTGACTGAGTGAGTGAGAAGGTGATTGAGTGAGTGAGTGACTGGGTGAAGAGGTGAGTGAGGAGGTGAGTGAGTGAGTGAGTGAGGAGGGGAGTGAGTGAGTGAGGAGGTGAGTGAGTGAGTGAGGAGGTGAGTGGCTGAGTGAGTGACTGAGTGAGTGAGTGAGGAGGTGAGTGACTGAGTGAGTGAGTGAGGAGGTGAGTGAATGACTGAGTGAGTTTGTGTGTGAGTGAGTGACTGAGTGAGTGAGAGACTGAGTGAGTGAGTGACTGACTGACTGAGTGAGTGACTGAGTGAGTGAATGAATGAGTGAGTGAGGAGGTGAGTGAATGACTGAGTGAATGAGTGAGGAGGTCAGTGAGTGGGTGAGTGAGTGAGTGACTGAGTGAGTGAGTGACTGTGTGAGGAGGTGAATGAGTGAGGAAGTGAGTGAATGACTGAGTGAATGAGTGAGGAGGTGAGTGAATGAGTGAATGAGTGAGGAGGTGAGTGAATGAGTGAATGAGTGAGGAGGTAAATGAGTGAATGAGTGAATGAGTGAGGAGGTGTTCTTCACCATCGTCTGTCCGTCCAACGGCTGCACGCTGGAGTTCTGGAAACGACAAAGAGAGAGAAGGGGGAATGAATCACACACAGAGGAATGCATCACACACAGAGGAATTAATCACACATGCAGAGGAATGAACTCACACACAGAGGAATGAATCACACACACAGAGGAATGAACTCACACACAGAGGAATGAATCACACACGCAGAGGAATGAACTCACACACAGAGGAATGAATCACACACAGAGGAATGAATCACACACAGAGGAATGAATCACACACACACATATGAATGAATCACACACAGAGGAATGAATCACACACACAGAGGAATGAACTCACACACAGAGGAATGAATCACACACACAGAGGAATGAACTCACACACAGAGGAATGAATCACACACGCAGAGGAATGAACTCACACACAGAGGAATGAATCACACACAGAGGAATGAATCACACACACACATATGAATGAATCACACACAGAGGAATGAATCACACACACAGAGGAATGAACTCACACACAGAGGAATGAATCACACACACAGAGGAATGAACTCACACACAGAGGAATGAATCACACACGCAGAGGAATGAACTCACACACAGAGGAATGAATCACACACAGAGGAATGAATCACACACAGAGGAATGAGTCACACACACATATGAATGAATCACACACAGAGGAATGAACTCACACACAGAGGAATGAATCACACACAGAGGAATGAATCACACAGAGGAAAGAATCACACACATAGAGGAATGAACTCACACACAGAGGAATGAATAACACACACAGAGGAATGAATCACACACAGAGGAATGAATCACACACAGAGAGAGGAATGAATCACACACAGAGAGAGAATGAATCACACACAGAGAGGAATGAATCACACACAGAGGAATGAATCACACACACAGAGAGGAATGAATCACACACAGAGGAATGAATCACACACAGAGGAATGAACTCACACACAGAGGAATGAATCACACACACAGAGGAATAAACTCACACACAGAGGAATGAATCACACACAGAGGAATGAATCACACACACAGGAATGAACTCACACACAGAGGAATGAATCACACACAGAGGAATGAATCACACACAGAGAGGAATGAATCACACACAGAGAGGAATGAATCACACACAGAGAGGAATGAATCACACACACAGAGGAATGAATCACACACACAGAGGAATGAATCACACACAGAGAGGAATGAATCACACACAGAGAGGAATGAATCACACACAGAGGAAGGAATCACACAGAGAGAAATGAATCACACACACAGAGGACTGAATCACACACAGAGGGAAATGAATCACACACAGAGAGGAATTAATCACACACAGAGAGGAATGAATCACACACACAGAGGACTGAATCACACACAGTGGAATGAATCACACAGAGGAGAATGAATCACACACAGAGGGAAATGAATAACACACAGAGAGGAATTAATCACACACAGAGGAATGAATCACACACACAGAGGAATGAATCACACACAGTGGAATGAATCACACACAGAGGAATGAATCACACACAGATGAATGAACCACACACAGAGGAATGAATCACACACAGAGAGGAATGAATCACACACACAGATGAATGAAGCACACACAGAGGAATGAATCACACACAGAGAAATGAATCACACACAGAGATGAAGGAATCACACACACAGAGGAATGAATCACACACAGAGGAATGAATCACACACACAGAGGAATGAATTACACACACAGAGGAATGAATCACACACACAGAGGAATGAATCACACACAGAGAGGAATGAATCACGCACAGATAGGAATGAATCACACACGGAGATGAATGAATCACACACACAGAGGAATGAATCACACACAGATGAATGAATCACACACAGAGAGAATGAATCACACACAGAAGGGAATGAATCACACACAGAGGAATGAATCACACACACAGAGGAATGAATCACACACACAGAGGAATGAATCACACACAGCGAGGAATGAATCACATAGAGAGAGGAATAAATCACACGCACAGATAGGAATGAATCACACACAGAGAGGAATGAATCACACACACAGAGGAATGAATCACACACATATGAATGAATCACACACAGAGAGAGAATGAATCACACACAGAGGAATGAATCACACACACAGAGGAATGAATCACACACAGTGAGGAATGAATCACATAGAGAGAGGAATAAATCACACAGACAGAGAGAATGAATAACACACAGAGAGGAATGAATCACACACACAGAGGAATGAATCACACAGAGAGGAATGAATCACACACACAGAGGAATGAATCACACACAGAGGAATGAATCACAAACAGAGAGGAATGGATCACACAGAGAGGAATGAATCACACACAGAGAGGAATGAATCACACACAGAGAGGAATGAATCACACACAGAGAGGAATGAATCACACATAGAGAGGAATGAATCACACACAGAGAGGAATGAATCACACACAGAGAGGAATGCATCACACACAGAGGAATGAATCACACAGAGGGAAATAAATCACACACACAGAGGAATGAATCACACAGAGAGGAATGAATCACACACACAGAGGAATGAATCACTCACAGAGAGGAATGAATCACACACAGAGGAATGAATCACAGAGAGTGGAATGAATCACACACACAGAGGAATGAATCACACAGAGAGGAATGAATCACACACACAGAGGAATGAATCACTCACAGAGAGGAATGAATCACACACAGAGAGGAATGAATCACACACAGAGGAATAAATCACAGAGAGTGGAATGAATCACACACACAGAGGAATGAATCACACAGAGATGAATGAATCACACACCGAGGAATGAATCACACAGAAAGGAATGAATCACACACACAGAGGAATGAATCACACACAGAGGAATGAATCACACAGAGGGGAATGAATCACACACAGAGAGGAATGAATCACACACAAAAAGGAATGAATCACCCACAGAGAGGAATGAATCACACACAGAGGAATGAATCACACACAAAGGGGAATGAATCACACACAGATAAGAATGAATCACACACAGAGGAATGAATCACACACAGAGAGAAATGAATCACACACACAGAGGAATGAATCACACACACAGAGGAATGAATCACACACAGAGAGGAATGAATCACACACAGAGGAATGAATCATACACAGAGGGGAATGAATCACACACAGAGGGGAATGAATCACACACATAGAGGAATGAATCACACACAGAGGAATGAATCACACAGAGGGGAATGAATCACACACAGAGGAATGAATCACACAGAGAGGAATGAATCAAACACACAGAGGAATGAATCACACACAGAGAGGAATGAATCACACACAGAGAGGAATGAATCACACACACAGAGGAACGAATCACACACAGAGGGGAATGAATCACACACAGAGAGGAATGAATCACACACAGAGGAATGAATCACACACAGAGGAATGAAACACACAAAGAGAGGAACGAATCACACACAGAGAGAGAATGAACTCACACAGAGAGGAATGAATCACACATAGGAATGAATCACACACAGATAGGAATGAATCACACACACAGAGGAATGAACTCACACACAGAGGAATGAATCACACACACAGAGGATTGAATCACACATAGAGGAATGAATCACACACACACAGGAATGAATCACACACAGAGGAATGAATCACACAGAGAGGAATGAATCACACACACAGAGGAATGAATCACACACACAGAGGAATGAACTCACACACAGAGGAATGAACTCACACAGTGGAATGAACTCACACAGAGAGAGAATGAACTCACACACAGAGGAATGAATCACACACAGAGTGAGGAATGAACTCACACACAGAGTGAGGAATGAACCCACACACACAGACACACACTAACACACACACACATAGACACACACACATAGACACACTCACAAAGACACACAATCACACATAGACACACACATAGACACACACATAAACACAGACACACAGACACACATAGACACAGACACACACATAGACATAGACACACACAGACACACACACACACATAGACACAGACACACACAGACACACACACACTCACACACACACAGACACACACAGACACACACATAGACATAGACACACAGACACACACACACATAGACAGACACACACATAGACACACACACACCGACACACACACTCACAGACACACACACACAGACACACACACAGTGACACACACAGACATACACACAGAGACACAGACAGACAGAGACACACACAGACAGACAACCACTCACCGCTGTCTAGAGACAAGATGTCGTCACCGTCGCTGTGTCCGTGTCTCTGCTGTCCGAGTGAGATTTGTCCCGGCCGGTGTCTTTGTCTGCTGCCTCCCTCCGTCGGGACAACCGCCTGCCCCGTCTTCAGCTTGACAACATTCCCCATATCCGGATTCCCGGTATCCGGATTCCCGATATCCAGATTCCCGATTCCCGGATTCCCGACATCCGGATTCTCCATATCCAGATTCCCGGTATCCAGATTCCCGGTATCCAGATTCCCGATTCCCGGATTCCCAGTATCTGGATTCCCGATATCCAGATTTCCGATTTCCGGATTCCCGATATCCGGATTCCCGGTATCCGGATTCCCGATTCCCGGATTCCCGATATCCGGACTCCCAGTATCTGGATTCCCGATATCCGAATTACCGATATCCGGATTTCCGATATCCGGATTCCCAATTCCTGGATTCCCGATATCCGGACTCCCAGTATCTGGATTCCCAATATCCGGATTCACGATATCCGGATTCCTGATATCTGGACTCCCCATAACCGGAATCCCGATATCCGGCTTCTTGATGTCCGGATTGCCATGTGCACTGGACGGGACCGGGGCTGGGAGTCGAGTTTCAAATCGATCCTGACAGACACAGACACACAGATAGACACACACATAGACACACACGTACATAGACACACACACAGATAGACACACACACATAGACACACACATAGATAGACACACACACATAGACACACACATAGACACACACACATAGACACACACATTGATAGACACACACACATAGACACAAACATAGACACACACACACATAGACACACACATAGACACAGACACACATAGACACACACATAGACACACACATAGACACACACACATAGACACACACACGTAGACACACACACATAGACACACACATAGACACACACATAGACACAAACACAGACACACACATAGACACACACATAGACACACACACATAGACACACATAGACACACACATAGACACACAGATAGACACACACATAGACACACACATAGACACACAAAGATAGACACACACACATAGACACACACATACACACACACACACAGACACACATAGACACACACAGATAGACACACACATAGACACACACATAGACACACATAGACACACACAGATAGACACACACACATAGACACACACATAGACACACACACATAGACACACACGTAGACACACACACATAGACACAAACATAGACACACATAGACACACACGTAGATACACACACATTGACACACACATAGACATACACACATAGACACACACATAAACACACACATAGACACACACATAGACACAGACACACATAGACACACACAGATAGACACACACACATAGACAAACACATAGACACACACATAGACATACACATATACACACATAGACACACATAGACACACACATAGACACACACAGATAGACACACACACATAGACACACACATATACACACATAGACACACATAGACACACACATAGATACACACAGATAGACACACACACAGACACACACATAGACACGCGTAGACACACACACATAGACACACACATAGACACACACATAGACACACACACATAGACACACACACATAGACACACACACAGACACACACACATAGACACACAGATAGACACACACATAGACACACACATAGACACACACATAGACACACACATAGACACACAGATAGACACACACACATAGACACACACAGATAGACACACACACATATATACACACACATAGACACACACAGATAGACACACACATAGACACACACAGATAGACACACACACATAGACACACACCTTCCCAGTGTCTCTCTCTCCCCGTGTATCTCTCCCCGTGTCTCTCTCCCCGTGTCTCTCTCTCCCCGTGTCTCTCTCTCCACGTGTCTCTCTCCCCGTGTCTCTCTCTCCCCGTGTCTCTCTCTCCCCGTGTCTCTCTCTCCCCGTGTCTCTCTCCCTGTGTCTCTCTCTCCCCGTGTCTCTCTCCCCGTGTCTCTCTCTCCCCGTGTCTCTCTCCCCGTGTCTCTCTCCCCGTGTCTCTCTCCCCGTGTCTCTCTCTCCCCGTGTCTCTCTCCCCGTGTCTCTCTCTCCACGTGTCTCTCTCCCCGTGTCTCTCTCCCTGTGTCTCTCTCTCCCCGTGTCTCTCTCCCCGTGTCTCTCTCTCCCCGTGTCTCTCTCCCCGTGTCTCTCTCTCCCCGCGTCTCTCTCTCTCCGTGTCTCTCTCCCCGTGTCTCTCTTTCCCCGTGTCTCTCTCACTCCCCGTGTCTCTCTCTCCCCGTGTCTCTCTCTCCCCGTGTCTCTCTCTCCCCGTGTCTCTCTCCCCGTGTCTCTCTATCCCCGTGTCTCTCTCCCCGTGACTCTCTCTCCCCGTGTCTCTCTCCCCATGTCTCTCTCCCCGTGTCTCTCTCTCTCCCCGTGTCTCTCTCTCCCCGTGTCTCTCTCCCCGTGTCTCTCTCTCTCTCTCCCCGTGTCTCTCTTTCTCCCCGTGTCTCTCTCCCCGTGTCTCTCTCCCCGTGTCTCTCTCCCTGTGTCTCTCTCTCCCCGTGTCTCTCTCTCGCCCTGTCTCTCTCTCCCCGTGTCTCTCTCTCCCCGTGTCTCTTTCCCCGTGTCTCTCTCCCCGTGTCTCTCTATCCCCGTGTCTCTCTCTCTCCCCGTGTCTCTCTCTCTCCCCGTGTCTCTCTCTCTCCCCGTGTCTCTCTCTCCCCGTGTCTCTCTCTCCCCGTGTCTCTCTTTCTCCCCGTGTCTCTCTCTCTCCCCGTGTCTCTCTGTCTCCCCGTGTCTCTCTCTCTCCCCGTGTTTCTCTCTCCCCGTGTCTCTCTCTCCCCGTGTCTCTCTCTCCCCGTGTCTCTCTCCCCGTGTCTCTCTCTCCCCGTGTCTCTCTCTCCCCGTGTCTCTCTCTCCCCGTGTCTCTCTCCCCGTGTCTCTCTCTCCCCGTGTCTCTCTCCCCGTGTCTCTCTCCCCGTATCTCTCTCTCCCTGTGTCTCTCTCCCCGTGTCTCTCTCCTCGTGTCTCTCTCTCTCTCCCCGTGTCTCTCTCTCCCCGTGTCTCTCTCCCCGTGTCTCTCTCTCCCCGTGTCTCTCTCCCCGTGTCTCTCTCCCCGTATCTCTCTCTCCCCGTGTCTCTCTCACCGTGTCTCTCTCCCCACGTCTCTCTCTCTCACTGTGTCTCTCTCCCCGTATCTCTCTCCCCGTGTCTCTCTCCCCGTGTCTCTCTCCCCACGTCTCTCTCTCACCGTGTCTCTCTCCCCCCGTGTCTCTCTCCCCGTGTCTCTCTCCCCGTGTCTCTCTCTCCCTGTGTCTCTCTCCCCGTGTCTCTCTCTCTCCGTGTCTCTCTCTCCCCGTGTCTCTCTCCCCGTGTCTCTCTCCCCGTGTCTCTCTCTCCCCGTGTCTCTCTCCCCGTGTCTCTCTCCCCGTGTCTCTCTCTCTCCGTGTCTCTCTCTCTCCCCGTGTCTCTCTCTCCCCGTGTCTCTCTCTCCCCGTGTCTCTCTCTCCCCGTGTCTCTCTCTCCCCGTGTCTCTCTCCCCGTGTCTCTCTCTCCCCGTGTCTCTCTCCCCGTGTCTCTCTCCCCGTGTCTCTCTATCCCCGTGGCTCTCTCCCCGTGTCTCTCTCTCCCCGTGTCTCTCTCTCCCCGTGTCTCTCTCCCCGCGTCTCTCTCTCCCCGTGTCTCTCTCCCCCCGTGTCTCTCTCCCCGTGTCTCTCTCCCCGCGTCTCTCTCTCCCCGTGTCTCTCTCCCCGTGTCTCTCTCCCCGCGTCTCTCTCCCCGTGTCTCTCTCCCATTGTCTCTCTCTCCCCGTGTCTATCTCCCCGTGTCTCTCTCCCCGTGTCTCTCTCTCCCCGTGTCTCTCTCCCCTTGTCTCTCTCTCCCCGTGTCTCTCTCCCCGTGTCTCTCTCCCCGTGTCTCTCTCCCAGTGTCTCTCTCCCCGTGTCTCTCTCTCCCCGTGTCTCTCTCCCCGTGTCTCTCCCCGTGTCTCTCTCCCCGTGTCTCTCTCCCCGTGTATCTATCCCCGTGTCTCTCTTCCCGTGTCTCTCTCTCCCCGTGTCTCTCTCCCCGTGTCTCTCTCCCCGTGTCTCTCTCTCCTCGTGTCTCTCTCCCCGTGTCTCTCTCTCTCCTCGTGTCTCTCTTCCCGTGTCTCTCTCTCCTCGTGTC
Source organism: Petromyzon marinus (assembly GCF_048934315.1). NCBI lineage: Eukaryota > Metazoa > Chordata > Hyperoartia > Petromyzontiformes > Petromyzontidae > Petromyzon > Petromyzon marinus. Next base: position 515,393 of record NW_027422626.1, read on the forward strand.
TCTCTCCCCGTGTCTCTCTCCCCTTGTCTCTCTCTCTCCACGTCTCTCTCTCCCCCCGTGTCTCTCTCTCTCCAAGTGTCTCTCTCTCTCTCCCCGTGTCTCTCTCTCTCCCCGTGTCTCTCTCCCCGTGTCTCTCTCCCCGTGTCTCTCTCCCCGTGTCTCTCTCTCCCCGTGTCTCTCTCCCCGTGTCTCTCTCTCCCCGTGTCTCTCTCCCCGTGTCTCTCTCTCCCCGTGTCTCTCTCTCCCCGTGTCTCTCTCCCCGTGTCTCTCTCTCTCACTGTGTCTCTCTCTCTCCCCGTGTCTCTCTCTCTCCCTGTGTCTCTCTCTCAGTGTCTCTCTCCCCGTGTCTCTCTCCCCGTGTCTCTCTCCCCGTGTCTCTATCTCCCCGTGTCTCTCTCTCTCCCCGTGTCTCTATCTCCCCGTGTCTCTCTCCCCGTGTCTCTCTCCCCGTGTCTCTCTCCCCGTGTCTCTCTCCCCTTGTCTCTCTCTCCCCGTGTCTCTCTCCCCGTGTCTCTCTCCCCGTGTCTCTCTCCCCATGTCTCTCTCCCCGTGTCTCTCTCTCCCCGTGTCTCTCTCTCCCCGTGTCTCTCTCCCCGTGTCTCTCTCTCCCCGTGTCTCTCTCTCCCCGTGTCTCTCTCTCCCCGTGTCTCTCTCTCCCCGTGTCTCTCTCTCCCCGTGTCTCTCTCCCCGTGTCTCTCTCTCCGTGTCTCTCTCCCCGTGTCTCTCTCTCTCTCCCCGTGTCTCTCTCTCTCCCCGTGTCTCTCTCTCTCCCCGTGTCTATCTCTCCCCGTGTCTCTCTCCCCGTGTCTCTCTCTCTCCCCGTGTCTCTCTCTCTCCCCGTGTCTCTCTCCCCGTGTCTCTCTCCCCGTGTCTCTCTCTTCCCGTGTCTCTCTCTCTCCCCGTGTCTCTCTCCCCGTGTCTCTCTCCCCGTGTCTCTCTCCCCGTGTCTCTCTCTTCCCGTGTCTCTCTCTCTCCCCGTGTCTCTCTCCCCGTGTCTCTCTCTCCCCGTGTCTCTCTCCCCGTGTCTCTCTCTCCCCGTGTCTCTCTCCCCGTGTCTCTCTCTTCCCGTGTTTCTCTCCCCGTGTCTCTCTCCCCGTGTCTCTCTCTCCCCGTGTCTCTCTCCCCGTGTCTCTCTCCCCGTGTCTCTCTCTTCCCGTGTCTCTCTCCCCGTGTCTCTCTCTCTCCCCGTGTCTCTCTCTCCCCGTGTCTCTCTCCCCGTGTCTCTCTCTCCCCGTGTCTCTCTCTCCCCGTGTCTCTCTCTCCCCGTGTCTCTCTCTCTCCCCGTGTCTCTCTCCCCGTGTCTCTCTCTCCCCGTGTCTCTCTCTCCCCGTGTCTCTCTCTCTCCCCGTGTCTCTCTCCCCGTGTCTCTCTCTCCCCGTGTCTCTCTCTTCCCGTGTTTCTCTCCCCGTGTCTCTCACCATCTCCAGCTGTGAGATTCGGTCCGTCAGGTTTCTCGCCAAATCCATGAACGAAGCGTTCACCGTCAAAATAAGACTTTCCTGTTCACATGAACACACACACACACATACACATGAACACTCACATACACACATACACATGAGCACACATACACACATACACATGGACACTCACATAGACACATAGACATGAACACACATACACATGAACACTCACACATACACATGAACACACATATACATGAACACACACACACGAACACCCACACATACACATGCACATGGACACTCACACATACACATGAACACTCACACATACACATGAATACTAACACCTACGCATGAACATATACACATGAACACACATACACACGAACACTCATACATACACATGAACACATATATTCACATGAACACACATACACACATGAACACTCACACATACACATGAACTCTCACACATAGACATGAACGGACAAACACATGAACACTCACACATACACATGAGCACTCACGCATACACAGGAACATACACACAAACACATGACACACTCACACATACACATGAACGCTCACATATACACATGAACACCCACACATACACATGAACTCACACATACACATGAACGCTCACATATACACATGAACACCCACACATACACATGAACACACACACCTGAACACACGCAC
>NW_027422626.1:522500-565000 GCF_048934315.1 Petromyzon marinus
CGCCACTTAGTGGCGAATGGCGGTTGTTGTTGTGTCTGTGTGTGTGTCTGTGTGTGTGTGTCTCTGTGTGTGTCACTGTGTGTGTGTCTGTATGTGTGTCTGTGTGTGTTTCTCTCCGTGTTTGCGAGCTCGCAGCTTTTACCGCTCCGGCTGGGGTGACCTCTTCCTCAAGCGCAGCGACACGAAGTGTGAGCTGAACCTCCACTTCTCTCCTGGCCTGTGTCTCGCTACGTAGAGACTCTACAGCCTGACAGAGACACGGGGAGAGAGAGAGACACACACAGGGAGAGAGAGAAACGGGGAGAGAGAGAGACACGGGGAGAGAGAGAGAAACGGGAGAAAGACACGGGGAGAGAGAGAGACACGGGGAGAGAGAGAGACACGGGGAGAGAGAGAGACACTGGGAGAGAGAGAGACACGGGGGAGAGAGAGAGACACGGGGAGAGAGAGAGACACGGGTAGAGAGACACGGGGAAAGAGAGAGACACGGGGAGAGAGACACGGGAGAGAGAGAGACACGGGGAGAGAGACACGGGGAGAGAGAGACGACCTCCCACCACCACCATCACCACCACCATAACCACCACCATCACCACCATCACCACCACCACCACCACCATAACCACCCCCATCACGACCATCACCACCATCACCATCACCACCACCACAACCATCACCACCACCATCACCACCACTAGCATCACCACCACCACCACCAGCATCACCACCACCAGTATCACCACCACCATCACCACCATCACCATCACCCACCATCACCACCACCATCACCACCATCACCACCATCATCACCACCATCACCACCATCACCACCACCATCACCCACCATCACCACCACCATCACCACCACCACCCCCACCATCATCACCACCACCACCACCACCATCACCATCATCACCATCATCACCACCATCACCATCACCACCATCATCACCACCATCACCATCACCACCATCACCATCACCACCATCACCACCATCACCACCACCATCATCACCATCACCACCACCATCACCCACCACCATCACCATCACCACCACCATCACCCACCACCATCACCACCATCACCACCACCATCACCATCACCCACCACCATCACCACCATCACCACCATCACCACCACCATCACCACCATCACCCACCATCACCACAACCATCACCACCACCATCACCCACCACCATCACCACCATCACCACCATTACCCACCATCACCATCATCTCCATCATCACCACCATCACCACCATCACCATCATCACCACCATCACCACCACCATCACCACCACCATCACAACCATCACCACCATCACCACCACCATCACCACCATCACCACCATCACCACCACCATCACCCACCACCACCACCACCATCACCACCATCACCACTATCACCACCATCACCCACCATCACCACCACCACCACCATCACCACCACCATCACCACCATCACCACCATCACCCACCATCACCACCACCATCACCCACCACCATCACCACCATCACCACTATCACCACCATCACCCACCATCACCACCACCACAACCATCACCACCACCATCACCCACCACCATCACCACCATCACCCACCATCACCACCACCATCACCACCACCACCACCATCACCACCATCACCACCATTACCCACCATCACCACCACCACCACCACCCACCACCATCACCCACCATCACCCACCATCACCACCATCACAACCACCATCACCACCACCATCATCACCATCACCATCACCACCATCACCACCATCACCATCACCACCATCACCACCATCACCATCACCACAATCACCACCATCACCCACCACCATTACCACCATCACCACCACCATCACCACCATAACCACCATCACCCACCACCATCACCACCACCACCACCACTACCACCACCACCATCACCACCATCACCACCACTACCACCACCACCATCACCACCATCACCACCATCACCACAATCACCACCATCACCCACCACCATTACCACCATCACCATCACCACCACCACCACCACCATCACCACCATCACCCACCACCATCACCACCACCATTACCACCATCACCATCACCCACCATCACCACCACCATCACCACCATCACCACCATCATCACCACCATCACCACCACCATCACCATCACCCACCATCACCACCACCATCACCACCACCACCACCACCATCACCATCATCACCATCATCACCACCATCACCATCACCACCATCATCACCACCATCACCATCACCACCATCACCACCATCACCACCACCACCATCATCACCACCACCATCACCCACCACCATCACCATCACCACCACCATCACCCACCACCAGCACCACCATCACCACCATCACCACCACCATCACCATCACCCACCACCATCACCACCATCACCACCACCATCACCACCATCACCCACCACCACCACAACCATCACCACCACCATCACCCACCATCACCACCACCATCACCACCACCACGATCACCACCATCACCACCATCACCCACCATCACCACAACCACCACCACCATCACCCACCACCATCACCGACCATCACCACCATCACAACCACCATCACCACCACCATCATCATCACCATCACCACCATCACCACCATCACCATCACCACCATCACCACCATCACCATCACCACAATCACCACCATCACCCACCACCATTACCACCATCACCACAACCATCACCACCATAACCACCATCACCCACCACCATCACCACCACCACCACCACCATCACCATCACCACCGTCACCACCATCACCACCACCACCATCACCACCATCACCACCATCACCATCACCACAATCACCACCATCACCCACCACCATTACCACCATCACCATCACCACCACCATCACCACCATCACCCACCACCATCACCACCACCATCACCATCACCCACCATCACCACCACCATCACCACCATCACCACCATCATCACCACCATCACCACCACCATCACCATCACCCACCATCACCACCACCATCACCATCACCACCACCACCTCCACCATCATCACCACCACCACCGCCATCACCATCATCACCATCATCACCACCATCACCATCACCACCATCACCATCATCACCACCATCACCATCACCACCATCACCACCACCACCACCATCATCACCATCACCACCACCATCACCCACCACCATCACCACACCATCACCCACCACCATCACCACCATCACCACCACCATCACCATCACCCACCACCATCACCACCATCACAACCATCACCACCACCATCACCACCATCACCCACCATCACCACAACCATCACCACCACCATCACCCACCACCATCACCACCATCACCACCATTACCCACCATCACCATCATCTCCATCATCACCACCATCACCATCACCACCATCACCATCATCACCACCACCATCACCACCACCACCACCATCACCACCATCACCACCACCATCACCAACATCACCACCATCACCACCACCATCACCCACCACCATCACCACCATCACCACTATCACCACCATCACCCACCATCACCACCACCACCACCATCACCACCACCATCACCACCATCACCACCATCACCCACCATCACCACCACCATCACCCACCACCATCACCACCATGACCACTATCACCACCATCACCCACCATCACCACCACCACAACCATCACCACCACCACCACCACCATCACCACCATCACCCACCATCACCACCACCATCACCACCACCATCACCACCATCACCACCATCACCCACCATCACCACAACCACCACCACCACCATCACCCACCACCATCACCCACCATCACCACCATCACAACCACCATCACCACCACCATCATCACCATCACCACCATCACCACCATCACCACCATCACCATCACCACCATCACCACCATCACCATCACAACAATCACCACCATCACCCACCACCATTACCACCATCACCACCACCATCACCACCATAACCACCATCACCCACCACCATCACCACCACCATCACCACCATCACCACCATCACCACCACCACTACCACCATCACCACCATCACCATCACCACAATCACCACCATCACCCACCACCATTACCACCACCACCATCACCACCACCACCACTACCACCACCACCATCACCACCACTATCACGACCATCACCACCACCACCATCACCACCATCACCACCATCATCACCACCATCACCATCACCACCATCACCATCATCACCATCACCACCATCACCACCACCACCATCACCATCACCACCATCACCACCACCATCACCACCATCACCATCACCACCACCACCACCACCATCACCACCATCACCACCACCATCACCATCACCATCACCCACCACCATCACGACCATCACCACCACCATCACCATCACCCACCACCATCACCACCATCACCACCACCATCACCACCATCACCCACCATCACCACAACCATCACCACCACCATCACCCACCACCATCACCAACATTACCCACCATCACCATCATCTCCATCATCACCACCATCACCATCATCACCACCATCACCATCATCACCACCATCACCACCATCATCACCACCATCATCACCCACCACCATCACCACCACCACCACCACCACCACCATCACCACCACCATCACCCACCACCATCACCACCATCACCACCACCATCACCACCATCACCACCATCACCCACCATCACCCCCACCATCACCCACCACCATCACCACCATCACCACCATCACCCACCATCACCACCACCATCACCACAACCACCACCATCACCACCATCACCCACCACCACAAGCATCACCACCACCATCACCCACCACCATCACCGCCATCACCCACCATCACCACCAACATCACCACCACCACCATCACCACCATCACCACCATCACCCACCATCACCACAACCATCACCACCCCCATCACCCACCACCATCACCCATCATCACCACCATCATCACCACCACCATCACCCATCATCACCACCATCACCACCACCACCATCACCACCATCACCATCACCACCATCACCACCATCACCATCACCACCACCATCACCATCACCACCATCACCACCACCATCACCATCACCACCACCATCACCCACCACCATCATCACCACCATCACCATCACCCACCACCATCACCACCATCACCACCACCACCATCACCACCATCACCACCATCACCCACCATCACCACAACCATCACCACCACCATCACCCACCACCATCACCACCATCACCACCATTACCCACCATCACCATCATCTCCATCATCACTACCATCACCATCACCACCATCACCATCATCACCACCATCACCACCATCACCACCATCACCACAACCATCACCACCACCATCACCCACCACCATCACCCACCATCACCACAACCACCACCACCACCACCCACCACCATCACCCACCATCACCACCATCACAACCACCATCACCACCACCATCATCACCATCACCACCATCACCACCGTCACCATCACCACCATCACCATCACCACCATCACCACCATCACTATCACCACAATCACCACCATCACCCACCACCATTACCACCATCACCATCACCACCATAACCACCATCACCCACAACCATCACCACCACCACCACCATCACCACCACCACCGCCACCACCATCACCACCACCATCACCATCATCACCATCACCACCACCACCACTACCACCACCACCATCACCACCATCACCACCATCACCATCACCACAATCACCACCATCACCCACCACCATTACCACCATCACCACCACCATCATCACCACCATCACCACCATCACCACCATCACCCACCACCATCACCACCACCATCACCACCATCACCACCACCATCACCATCATCACCACCACCACCAAAACTACCACCATCACCAGCACTATCACGACCATCACCACCACCATCACCACCATCACCACCATCATCACCACCATCACCATCACCAACATCACCATCACCACCATCACCACCATCACCACCATCACCACCATCACCATCACCACCATCACCACCACCACCACCATCACCATCACCACCATCACCACCACCACCATCACCACCACCATCACCACCACCATCACCATCACCACCATCACCACCACCACCATCACCACCACCATCGCCTCCACCACCACCATCACCACCACCACCACCATCACCACCATCACCATCACCACCACCACCATCATCACCACCACCATCACCACCATCACCATCACCACCACCATCACCATCACCACCATCAGCACCACCACCACCATCACCACCACCATCACCACCATCACCATCACCACCATCACCACCACCACCACCACCATCACCACCACCACCACCATCATCACCACCATCACCACCATCACCATCACCACCCCCATCACCCCCACCATCACCATCACCACCATCACGATCACTACCACCACCACCACCATCATCACCACCACCATCATCACCACCACCATCACCACCATCACCACCATCACCACCACCACCATCACTACCACCACCACCATCATCACCACCACCATCATCACCACCACCATCACCACCATCACCACCATCACCATCACTACCACCATCACCACCACCACCACCACCATCACCACCACCACCACCACCATCACCACCACCATCACCACCACCATCACCACCATCACCACCACCACCATCACCACCATCAGCACAACCACCACCACCATCACCACCACCACCATCACCACCATCACCATCACCACCACCACCACCACCATCACCACCACCATCATCACCACCATCACCACCATCAGCACCACCACCACCATCACCACCACCACCATCACCACCATCACCATCACCAACATCACCATCACCACCACCATCACCACCACCATCATCACCACCATTACCACCATCACCATCATCACCACCATCACCCCCACCATCACCACCATCACCATCACCACCACCACCATCATCACCACCACCATCATCACTACCACCATCATCACCATCACCACCACCACCACTACCACCACCACCATCACCATCACCACCATCACCATCACCACAATCACCACCATCACCCACCACCATTACCACCATCACCATCACCACCACCATCACCACCACCATCACCACCATCACCACCATCACCCACCACCACCATCACCACCATCACCACCATCATCACCATCATCACCACCACCACTACCACCACCACCATCACCACTATCACGACCATCACCACCACCACCATCACCACCATCACCACCATCATCACCACCATCACCATCACCACCATCACCACCACCATCACCACCATCACCACCATCACCACCACCACCATCACCACCACCATCACCACCACCATCACCATCACCACCACCATCACCATCACCACCACCATCACCACCACCACCACCATCACCACCACCACCACCATCACTACCACCACCACCATCACCATCACCACCATCACCACCATCACCATCACCACCACCATCACCCCCACCATCACCACCATCACCATCACCACCACCACCATCATCACCACCACCATCATCACTACCACCATCATCACCATCACCACCACCACCACTACCACCACCACCATCACCATCACCACCATCACCATCACCACAATCACCACCATCACCCACCACCATTACCACCATCACCATCACCACCACCATCACCACCACCATCACCACCATCACCACCATCACCCACCACCACCATCACCACCATCACCACCATCATCACCATCATCACCACCACCACTACCACCACCACCATCACCACTATCACGACCATCACCACCACCACCATCACCACCATCACCACCATCATCACCACCATCACCATCACCACCATCACCACCACCATCACCACCATCACCACCATCACCACCACCACCATCACCACCACCATCACCACCACCATCACCATCACCACCACCATCACCATCACCACCACCATCACCACCACCACCACCATCACCACCACCACCACCATCACTACCACCACCACCATCACCATCACCACCATCACCACCATCACCATCACCACCACCATCACCACCACCACCATCACCACCACCATCACCGCCACCACCATCATCACCACCACCATCACCAACATCACCACCATCACCACCACCATCACCCACCTGCTCTATCCGTGTCAAGTCAGGAGAAGCTTTCACCGCCAGACGCAGCTCCTCCAGATCCGAGGAGAAACCGGACATCTGCAGAAGCAGCGATGAGTAGTGTATAGTGTAGTGTAGTAGTGTATAGTGTAGTGTAGTAGTGTATAGTGTAGTGTATAGTGTAGTAGTGTATAGTGTAGTGTATAGTGTAGTAGTGTATAGTGTAGTAGTATATAGTGTAGTGTATAGTGTAGTAGTGTATAGTGTAGTAGTGTATAGTGTAGTGTAGTGTATAGTGTAGTAGTGTATAGTGTAGTGTAGTAGTGTAGTAGTGTGTAGTGTAGTAGTGTATAGTGTAGTAGTGTATAGTGTAGTGTATAGTGTAGTAGTGTATAGTGTAGTAGTGTATAGTGTAGTAATGTATAGTGTAGTGTATAGTGTAGTAGTGTATAGTGTAGTGTAGTAGTGTATAGTGTAGTGTAGTAGTATATAGTGTAGTGTATAGTGTAGTAGTGTATAGTGTAGTGTATAGTGTAGTAGTGTATATTGTAGTAGTGTATAGTGTATAATATATTGTAGTAGTGTATAGTGTAGTGTATAGTGTGTAGTGTAGCTACCATGAGATATTCGTTCACGAGGCTATCCACATATACAAACACAGAGACAATTTCATTCGAGAAGATGGATTCTGGCTTAGTAATAATTGGAAAGACGTTATAAACCATTTCGGTTCTTAATTGATTGTTATTCTGCGGTGACTTTCAGACCGCAGTCCATTCTCAGGCACTGCCTCTTACTACCTCTCACACCACGGTGTATGATATGGTTTATAGCATGTTGTATAATAAGAAATAGTATAACAGTGTAATGTTTAAAATAATTCACAAGGCAATATATATAGTACCGTATTTGTATAGTGAATATACAGTAGTGTGGTAGACAGTAGGGTTAGCAGAATAATACGTAGCGTAATACTACAAATCTAATAATTCACAGTCTAAAAGTATAGGGCAGTGTATAGTAACGCATTGCATAATTCAAATGTGGGGTCTGTCTACGGATAACGATATTACACAATGTAGTTTATATTGGAAGGTATACTATTGTAATGTCTAGTGGTATAGTTTAAAGCGTGGTCATAACGAACAAAGCTCGCCGCTCTGCGTGGTGCTAATCCCTCGCACCAACATCATGCCAGTCCCCCAGTTGCATGCTAATTTATATGTAAACGCCCCTATCCCCCTCCTCCGTACCGAACGTAGATGGACTCGTCCAGTCTGAACAAAGCTCGCCGCTCTGCGTGGTCATCGTGCCAGTCCCCCAGTTGCATGCCAATCTACCGTCGATATGCAAACTCCTCTCCCGCCCCTCCTCCATTCCGAACGTAGATGGACTCATATTCTTAGCTCTTTCGGTAAAGTCACGTTGAAGGTAAACAATAAAATAATGAAATAAATACACAACAATAGATGGACTCGTCCAGTCTGAACAAAGCTCGCCGCTCTGCGTGGTGCTAATCCCTCGCACCAACATCGTGCCAGTCCCCCAGTTGCATGCTAATTTATATGTAAACTCCTCTCCCCCCCTCCTCCGTTCCGAACGTAGATGGACTCGTCCAGTCTGAACAAAGCTCGCCGCTCTCCGTGGTGATAATCCCTCGCACCAACATCGTGCCAGTCCCCCAGTTGCATGCCAATCTACTGTCGATATGCAAACTCCTCTCCCCCGTTCGGAACGTAGATGGACTCGTCCAGTCTGAACAAAGCTCGCCGCTCTCCGTGGTGCTAATCCCTCACACCAACATCGTGCCAGTCCCCCAGTTGCATGCTAATTTATATGTAAACTCCTCTCCCCCCCTCCTCCGTTCCGAACGTAGATGGACTCGTCCAGTCTGAACAAAGCTCGCCGCTCTGCGTGGTGCTAATCCCTCACACCAACATCATGCCAATTTCCCAGTTACATGCTAATCTAATGTCGATATGTAAACTCCTCTCCCCCGTTCGGAACGTAGATGGACTCGTCCAGTCTGAACAAAGCTCGCCGCTCTCCGTGGTGCTAATCCCTCGCACCAACATCATGCTAGTCCCCCAGTTGCATGCTAATTTATATGTAAACTCCTCTCCCCCCCTCCTTCGTTCCGAACGTAGATGGACTCGTCCAGTCTGAACAAAGCTCGCCGCTCTCCGTGGTGATAATCCCTCGCACCAACATCGTGCCAGTCCCCCAGTTGCATGCCAATCTACTGTCGATATACAAACTCCTCTCCCCTGTTCGGAACGTAGATGGACTCGTCCGGTCTGAACAAAGCCCGCCGCTCTGCGTGGTGCTAATCCCTCACACCAACATCATGCCAATCACCCAGTTACATGCCAATCTACTGTTGATATGTAAACTCCTCTCCCCCCCTCCTCCGTTCCGAACGTAGATGGACTCGTCCCGTCTGAACAAAGCTCGCCGCTCTGCGTGGTGCTCATCCCTCGCACCAACATCGTGCTAATTGATATGTAAACTCCTTTGTCAAGGCGCTCTGTTCCTCCCACACAGCTTAAAAGACGCTGTCCATGCTTGGCAGGGTTCACTCAAGCGCTGTCTTCCCAACAGTCCTGTTCCCTCACCTGAGGAAGGCTACTTGCGTTGTGGCCGAAACGTCGTGAGGATTTTATCCTGCTGCTATTGTTATTTTTATTTTTATTATGTTATCGCCATTCTACGCGGTGACTTTACCGAACGGACCCAGAAGATGTGGTGTGGTGGCGAGTGCGTAGTGGTGAGCGTGTGTAAGGTCACTCACCACTCCGCGTGTCTCGCCGTGTCGAACGCCCAATGTCCGTACCTCCTGTTTAAGTGCCGTCACGTCCGCGGTGAGGGAGGACAGCTCGCCCGGTGAGGAAGCCGCGGCAGCGGCTTGATTGGCCTCTACTACTGGGACACACAGACGGAGACACGGGGAGTCACGGGGAGACACGGGAGAGAGAGAGAGAGAGACACGGGGGGGGGGGGGGGAGACACGGGGAGAGAGAGAGACACAGGGAGAGAGAGAAACGGGAAGAGAGACACGGGAAGAGAGAGAGACACGGGGAGGGAGACATGGGGAGAGAGAGACACGGGGAGAGAGAGAGACATGGGGAGAGAGACACGGGGAGAGAGAGACACGGGGAGAGAGAGAGACATGGGGAGAGAGACACGGGGAGAGAGAGACACGGGGAGAGAGAGAGACATGGGGAGAGAGAGAGACATGGGGAGAGAGACACGGGGAGAGAGAGACACGGGGAGAGAGAGAGACATGGGGAGAGAGACACGGGGAGAGAGAGACACGGGGAGAGAGAGACACGGGGAGAGAGACACGGGGAGAGAGACACGGGGAGAGACAGACACGGGGAGAGAGACACGGGAAGAGAGACACGGGGAGAGAGAGAGACGGGGAGAGAGACACGGGGAGAGAGAGACGGGGAGAGAGACACGGAGAGAGAGAGAGACACGGGGAGAGATAGAGACACGGGGAGAGAGACACGGTGAGAGACAGACACGGAGAGAGAGACACGGGGAGAGAGAGAGAGACACGGGGAGAGAGAGACACGGGGAGAGAGAGAGAGACACGGGGAGAGAGAGAGACACGGGTAGAGAGACACGGGGAGAGAGAGAGACACGGGGAGAGAGACACGGGGAGAGAGAGAGACACGGGGAGAGAGAGAGACACGGGAAGAGAGACACGGGGAGAGAGAGAGACACGGGGAGAGAGAGACACGGGGAGAGAGACAGACACGGGGAGAGACAGACACGGGGGGAGACAGACACGGGGAGAGAGACACACACACAGACACAGAGACAGGCGAGGTAGTCAACATCTCTCTAGCCAGCGATGCTCCCCCACGTACGGCTCCGTATCTGTCCCTGGGCGTGCTCCAGGTCCGCTCGGAGCGCCGTGATGAGCCAGCTGAGCCAAGCGAGTCCGCAAAACCCGGCCAGAGCCAGGAGCAGGAGCCAGGGAGCGCGGGAACAGCAGCAGCAGCAGAGCGTCCTGGATGCACGCACACACAGAGAGAGAGAGACAAAATCTAGCAGCCTCCTCCCGTTGTTATTGTGCTGATGCCCTCCAATCACTCCAGACCAGATCAGCTCCACGGTAGGTCCTCGTGTCAAGGACATGGGGCTCGCATCCGCTGGTCCGTCACTATGTAGTCCAGCAGATGTTCTTGCTTGGACCCGGCACGCATCCATGATGTTGTGTGGATGCGCCGATGCCGGAACAGCGTGTTGGTAATTACAAGCCCATGGGCCGCACACAAATCTAGCAGCCTCCTACCGTTGTTATTGAGCTGATCTGGCCCATGCCCTTCAATCACTCCAGACCAGGTGCCAGCATCATGACCAACTCGGGCATTGAAGTCACCCAACATGATGACTCTATCCCGAGGGGCCACTTTAGCCAGCACCTGTGACAGGAGGTCATAGAAGGCATCTGACTCATCGGCTTTGCCTGCATCCCTCCACGGATGTTCATCTTCGGTGGGGGCATAAGTAACCACGACCACCATTCCTCGCCTCCGGTTGATGGGAAGGCGAGCCCAAAGTAGCCTGGGGCTCACAGCTTCCCACACCTCACCGCCAACGCTCCCACGCCCCCTTCATGCTTTTGTTCAAAAGGAGAGCCACTCTCCCCGTTGCCTGGCGGTCTCCCGCCCCGAGCGGAGGATCGTCCACCCCTCCACCACTTCCTGTTCCACCATCGTCACCTCCTCCTCCACCGTCACCACCGCCGCCACCACCACCGTCACCACCACCATCGTCACCACCATCACCACTGCCACCATCACCACCACCACCGCCACCACCACCACCACCGTCACCACCACCACCACCGTCATCACCACCACCACCACCGTCATCACCACCACCACCACCACCGTCACCACCACCACCATCACCACCACCACCGTCACCACCACCACCACTACCACCACCGTCACCACCACCACCACCGTCACCACCACCGTCACCACCACCACGACGTACTTGCTCCGTAACCTCTTCACGAATCCTCTCCACTCTCCACCACCCCTCCTCTTCCCACCGCCACCACCACCGCCACCACCGCCACCACCACAACCACCACCGCCGCTGCTGCTGCTGCTGCTGCCGCTGTCCCGGCTGTCCCGGCTGTCCCGGCTGTCCCGGCTGTCCCGGCTGTCCTGGCTGTCCCCGCTCCTCAGCAGCAGCTCGTGACCCCCGCGGGCCCTGCACCTCGCCAGCGACGAGGTGGAGCGGCGGTGGTGGCGGTGGTGGCGGTGGTGACGGCGGCCGCCGCCGCCGCCGGCGCCGGCCTCCTCGTCGTCACGGCCGATGCCGACGCCGATGCCGACGAGGGCGTCGAGCTGCCGGCGTTTCCTGCGCAGCTTGCGGGGAGCGGCGGGCGCCAGGCCGGGCGAGGCCGGCGGAGACGCGGGGCAGCATGGGCGGGGGTCCATGGCGGTGGTGGTGGTGGTGGTGGGGGTGGTGGTGGTGGTGGTGGGGGTGGTGGTGGTGGTGGTGGTGGGGGTAGTGGTGGTGGTGGTGGTGTTACGTTGAGTTGGTGGTGGTGTTACGTTGTGGTGGTGGTGTTACGTTGTGGTGGTGGTGTTACGTTGTGGTGGTGGTGTTACGTTGTGGTGGTGGTGTTACGTTGTGGTGGTGGTGTTACGTTGAGTTGGTGGTGGTGTTACGTTGTGTTGGTGGTGGTGTTACGTTGTGGTGGTGGTGTTACGTTGTGGTGGTGGTGTTACGTTGTGGTGGTGGTGTTACGTTGAGTTGGTGGTGGTGTTACGTTGTGTTGGTGGTGGTGTTACGTTGTGGTGGTGGTGTTACGTTGTGGTGGTGGTGTTACGTTGTGGTGGTGGTGTTACGTTGAGGTGGTTGTGGTGGTGTTACGTTGAAGTGGTGGTGGTTGTGTTACGTTGTGGTGGTTGTGTTACGTTGAGGTGGTTGTGGTGGTGTTACGTTGAAGTGGTGGTGGTTGTGTTACGTTGTGGTTGTGGTGGTTGTGTTACGTTGAGGTGGTTGTGGTGGTAGTGTTACGTTGAAGTGGTGGTGGTTGTGTTACGTTGTGGTGGTTGTGTTACGTTGAGGTGGTGGTTGTGGTGGTGTTACGTTGAAGTGGTGGTGGTTGTGTTACGTTGTGGTGGTGGTTGTGTTACGTTGAGGTGGTGGTTGTGGTGGTGTTACGTTGAAGTGGTGGTGGTTGTGTTACGTTGAGGTGGTGGTTGTGTTACGTTGAGGTGGTTGTGGTGGTGGTGTTACGTTGAGGTGGTGGTTCAGGTGGTGGTGGGGGTGATGGTGGTGATGATGGGGGTGATGGTGATGTTACGTGATGGTGGTGGTGATGGTGGTGGTGGTGATGGTGGTTTGATGGTGGTGGTGGTGATGGTGGTTTGATGGTGGTGGTGGTGATGGTGTTGATATTGATGTCACGTGGTGATGTTGTTGATGTCACGTGGTGATGTTGTTGATGTCACGTGTTGATGTTGTTGATGTCACGTGTTGATGTTGTTGGTGTCACGTGGTGATGTTGTTGATGTCACGTGTTGGTGTTGTTGATGTCACGTGGTGGTGTTGTTGATGTCACGTGTTGATGTTGTTGATGTCACGTGTTGATGTTGTTGATGTCACGTGGTGGTGTTGTTGATGTCACGTGGTGATGTTGTTGATGTCACGTGGTGGTGTTGTCACGTGGTGGTGTTGTAGATGTCACGTGGTGATGGTGGTTGATGTCACGTGGTGATGTTGGTGGTGTTGTTGATGTCACGTGTTGATGTTGTTGATGTCACGTGTTGATGTTGTTGATGTCACGTGGTGATATTGTTGATGTCACGTGTTGATGTTGTTGATGTCACGTGTTGATGTTGTTGGTGTCACGTGGTGATGTTGTTGATGTCACGTGTTGGTGTTGTTGATGTCACGTGGTGGTGTTGTTGATGTCACGTGTTGATGTTGTTGATGTCACGTGTTGATGTTGTTGATGTCACGTGGTGGTGTTGTTGATGTCACGTGGTGATGTTGTTGATGTCACGTGGTGGTGTTGTTGATGTCACGTGTTGATGTTGTTGGTGTCACGTGGTGATGTTGTTGATGTCACGTGTTGATGTTGTTGGTGTCACGTGGTGTTGTTGTTTATGTCACGTGTTGGTGTTGTTGATGTCACGTGGTGGTGTTGTTGATGTCACGTGGTGATGGTAGTTGATGTCACGTGGTGGTGTTGTTGATGTCACGTGGTGGTGTTGTTGATGTCACGTGTTGATGTTTTTGATGTCACGTGTTGATGTTGTTGATGTCACGTGGTGATGTTGGTCGTGTTGTTGATGTCACGTGTTGATGTTGTTGATGTCACGTGGTGGTGTTGTTGATGTCACGTGTTGATGTTTTTGATGTCACGTGTTGATGTTGTTGATGTCACGTGGTGATGTTGGTCGTGTTGTTGATGTCATGTGGTGATGTTGTTGATGTCACGTGGTGATGTTGTTGATGTCACGTGTTGATGTTGTTGATGTCACGTAGTGATGTTGTTGATGTCACGTGTTGATGTTGTTGATGTCACGTGGTGATGTTGTTGATGTCACGTGGTGATGTTGGTGGTGTTGTTGATGTCACGTGTTGATGTTGTTGATGTCACGTGTTGATGTTGTTGATGTCACGTGGTGATGTTGTTGATGTCACGTGGTGATGTTGGTGGTGTTGTTGATGTCACGTGGTGATGTTGTTGATGTCACGTGGTGATGTTGTTGATGTTACGTGTTGATGTTGTTGGTGGTGTTGATGATGTCACGTGGTGATGTTGTTGATGTCACGTGGTGATGTTGTTGATGTCACGTGTTGATGTTGGTGGAGTTGTTGATGTCACGTGGTGATGTTGTTGATGTCACGTGGTGATGTTGTTGATGTCACGTGGTGATGTTGTTGGTGGTGTTGATGATGTCATGTGGTGATGTTGTTGATGTCACGTGGTGATGTTGTTGATGTCACGTGGTGATGTTGGTGGTGTTGTTGATGTCACGTGGTGATGTTGTTGATGTCACGTGGTGATGTTGTTGATGTCACGTGGTGATGTTGTTGATGTCGCGTGGTGATGTTGTTGGTGGTGTTGATGATGTCACGTGGTGGTGTTGTTGATGTCACGTGGTGATGTTGGTCGTGTTGTTGATGTCATGTGGTGATGTTGTTGATGTCACGTGTTGATGTTGTTGATGTCACGTGGTGATGTTGTTGGTGGTGTTGATGTCTCTGCCGCTCATCCACCGATCAGGAAGAGACTTCCCCTTACGTCATGACGCACGACCAACATGACGTCATCACGCACGAACAACTGACGTCATCAGAGCGTGGGTCACATCAACGCCCTATTCGCGACACCACCCCCCCCTGCCCGGAATAAATTATGTTAATTTTCACGTCAGTATCGTGATCACTGCGATGCATCCTGGAATAAATTATGTTAATGATTTAAATTATGTTAATGTTCAAGACGTCATCACCAACAACCAGCAGGGTCTGACAGCGCTCTGCCATGTGAGTGAACGCGCTCTGATAACCCACGTGACCCCCAAAACCACAACTCTCCTCACAACATTTTAAATAAAATTAAGCCACCCGCTACTTTAAAAACGACTAAGCGCGTACCCTGGAGCCACGCCCGTCCGGTTTTTCCGTTTTTTTTGTTTAAATTTTACTTTAAAAAAATCTACCGAACTAGGCCTCCTACGGGCCCTACGGGGCTTGCCTAGAAGCGCTGCGGGGAATTGGGGGTGGGACCCCGGTTGGAGCAGCCGGCCACTGGGTGTATCTCTATGGGTCTATGTGTCTCTATAGGTGTAGTGTATAGTAGTGGTGTATAGTGATACACTACACTACTATACACTACACTCTACTATACACTACACTATACGCTACTATACACTACACTACTATACACTACACTACTATACACTACACTACTATACACTACACTACTATACACTACACTACTATACACTACACTATACACTACTATACACTACACTACTATACACTACACTATACACTACACAACTATACACTACACTACTATACACTATACACTACTATACACTACACTACTATACACTACACTATACACTACACTATACACTACACTATACACTACTATACACTACACTCTACTATACACTACACTATACACTATACTACTATACACTACACTATACACTACTATACACTACACTACTATACACTACACTATACACTACTATACACTATACTAATATACACTACACTATACACTACTATACACTACACTACTATACACTACACTATACACTACACTACTATACACTACACTACTACTATACACTACACTACTACTATACACTACTATACACTACACTACTGTACACTACACTACTATACACTACACTGCTATACACTACACTACTATACACTACACTACTTTACACTACACTACTATACACTACACTACTATACACTATACTACTAAACACTATACTACTATACGCTACACTACTATACACTAGACTACTATACACTACACTACTATAGACTATACTACTAAACACTACTATACACTACACTACTATACACTACACTACTATACACTACACTACTATACACTACACTACTATACACTACACTACTATACACTATACTACTAAACACTACACTACTATACACTACACTACTATACACTACACTACTATACACTACACTACTATACACTATACTACTATACACTACACTACTATACACTATACTACTATACACTACACTACTATACACTATACTACTAAACACTACACTACTATACACTACACTACTATACACTACACTACTATACACCATACTACTATACACTACACTACTATACACTATACTACTAAACACTACACTACTATACACTACACTACTATACACTACACTACTGTACACCATACTACTACACACTATACACTACTATACACTGCACTACTATACACCATACTACTATACACTACACTACTATACACTACACTACTATACACTACACTACTATACACCATACTACTATACACTACACTACTATACACTATACTACTAAACACTACACTACTATACACTACACTACTATACACTACTGTACACCATACTACTACACACTATACACTACTATACACTACACTACTATACACTATACTACTAAACACTATACTACTATACACTACTCTACTAAACACTACACTCCTACTATACACTACTGTTGTATATGTAGGTTATGAAAATTTGATGAGAATTTGATGAAAATAATAAAAATTAAATGAAATTAGTAAAATTGCGTAATTATCCGAAATTATGTTAATCGCCGTAATTATGCGCATAAATTACGCCAATTCGAGATCTAATCGTATTAATGTATGCGAGTGCTTGTGCGATGATGGTAATGCGACCCGTTATGATAATCATGTTGACGCCCGGCAATGCGATTATTCTCGCTTGAACATCTACGGAGCGTGCTAGTGTGTTCACGTCAGGCCCCCAGATGCAGACCTCAGCGCAGGATGCAGCTCTTACGCGTGAACTTTCGGGAAAGAGACGCGCAGCCGCTTCCGCGTTAATCAATTTCATTTTCTCAAACTGAAACTTTTATCTCGAGGTGAAGCAACTCCCAATCGCGGTATCAGCACAGCGCCGTCAACGGCCGCGTTGTTTCACTTTGGGTATCGCGCGATTCATCCCCCCGCCCCCGCCGCGCGTAACGTGAGCTCGGTGAGACACAGAGAGAGAGAGAGAGAAAGAGAGAGAAAGAGGGAGTCTTCTTTGGTTCTTTCGGTAAGGTCACCACCTCGTAGAATGAGGTTAAAATAACGAAACAACGCGGTAAAATCCCCACGGCGTTTCGGCCTCGTCGCGAGCGGCCGTCTTCAGGCGAAAGGAACGGACCCGTCGGGACCGACAGAGCCTCAGTGGAACGATGTTAAGATTCGTAAGCGGCTTAACATCGTTCCGTCGAAGCTCTTGTCGGTCCCGACGGCTCCGCTCCTTTCGCCTGAAGACGGCCGCTCGCGAAGTGGCCGAAACGCCGTGGGGATTTTATCGCGGTTCTTCGTTATCTCGTTATTCTCATTCTACGTCGGCGGCGGCGGCGGCTTTACCGACAGGGCCAAAGAGGATGAATCCTTTGCGGTCACGAAAACTTTCGATCGAAATTTAGAGAGAGAGAGAGGGAGAGACAGTCGTATAAGAAACATGCTTACGCCATTCTAAACAAAAACCGTAAGGTCTTCTTTGGACTTTACCGAAAGAACCAAAGCAGATGAATCCTTGCAGTCACGGAAGCTTTAAATCGAAAAACAAAAACCGTAAGGCTCTATTACGGATCACTGTACTTGAATTGCCCACGCAGCACTGCGCCCATTAGTGACCGCGTGCAATCCTTATCGGGTTAGCGGGGCGGCGGGACGATTGATTGTCACGAAACGGCATTCGCGTGGCGGGGCGATCTAACGGTTGTTACTTCCCGAAAGCACAAGCGTCCGTCAGGTCGATTCGTCGTGCTCGTTCGCGGAAACATCCCGCAGGATTGAAAAAAAAAACAAACGGACGACCCGAATGCTTTCGATTTTAAGCTTTCGCGACTGCGGTGAATTCACATTCTTGGCTCTCTCGGTAAAGTCGCCACGTAGGAGGGAAACAATAAAATATATATATATATAAAACAATAAAGATTGTCACGACGTTTCGACCGTAGCGCAAACGGTCGTCATCAGGTTCTGAAAAACACAACGGCAAGAAACATTTGAAAGAAGTGGCGGTCCTCATTTATGTATTTATTTATTAAACGGTGTTTGTATTTATTTATTTAAAAAAAAAACGTTAGCACCACGGGCAGCGATTTGGCAGTTTGTTTAGAAGGACGAGTCCATCTATGTTCTGAAAAATTAATGTATGCTGTCTTGAAAGCGACCGTAAGCGTGAACAATCAATTAAGACCCGAAATGGTTTATCAAATCCTTCCAATGATTGCTAAGCCCAGAATCAATCTTCTCGGTTGAAATTGTCTCTGTGCTTGTATGTGTGGATAGCCTCGTGAACGAATCTCTCATGGTAGCCGTAAGCGTGAACAATCAATTAAGACCTGAAATGGTTGATCAAATCCTTCCAATGATTGCTAAGCCCAGAATCCATCTTCTCGGTTGAAATTGTCTCTGTGCTTGTATGTGTGGATAGCCTCGTGAACGAATCTCTCATGGTAGCCGTAAGCGTGAACAATCAATTAAGACCTGAAATGGTTGATCAAATCCTTCCAATGATTGCTAAGCCCAGAATCCATCTTCTCGGTTGAAATTGTCTCTGTGCTTGTATGTGTGGATAGCCTCGTGAACGAATCTCTCATGGTAGCCGTAAGCGTGAACAATTAATTAAGACCCGAAATGGTTTATCAAATCCTTCCAATGATTGCTAAGCCCAGAATCCATCTTCTCGGTTGAAACTGTCTCTGTGCTTGTATGTGTGGATGGCCTCGTGAACGAATCTCTCATGGTAGCCGTAAGCGTGAACAATTAATTAAGACCCGAAATGGTTTATCAAATCCTTCCAATGATTGCTAAGCCCAGAATCCATCTTCTCGGTTGAAATTGTCTCTGTGCTTGTATGTGTGGATAGCCTCGTGAACGAATCTTTCATGGTAGCCGGAAGCGTGAACAATCAATTAAGATCCGAAATGGTTTATAAAATCCTTCCAATGATTGCTAAGCCCAGAATCCATCTTCTCGGTTGAAATTGTCTCTGTGCTTGTATGTGTGGATAGCCTCGTGAACGAATCTCTCATGGTAGCCGTAAGCGTGAACAATCAATTAAGACCCAAAATGGTTGATCAAATCCTTCCAATGATTGCTAAGCCCAGAATCCATCTTCTCGGTTGAAACTGTCTCTTTGCTTGTATGTGTGGATGGCCTCGTGAACGAATCTCTCATGGTAGCCGGAAGCGTGAACAATCAATTAAGACCCGAAATGGTTTATCAAGTCCTTCCAATGATTGCTAAGCCCAGAATCCATCTTCTCGGTTGAAACTGTCTCTGTGCTTGCATGTGTGGATGGCCTCGTGAAAGAATCTCTTATGGTAGCCGTAAGCGTGAACAATCAATTAAGACCCAAAATGGTTTATCAAATCCTTCCAATGATTTCTAAGCCCAGAATCCATCTTCTCGGTTGAAATTGTCTCTGTGCTTGTATGTGTGGATAGCCTCGTGAACGAATCTCTCATGGTAGCCGTAAGCGTGAACAATCAATTAAGACCCGAAATGGTTTATCAAATCCTTCCAATGATTGCTAAGCCCAGAATCCATCTTCTCGGTTGAAACTGTCTCTGTGCTTGTATGTGTGGATGGCCTCGTGAACGAATCTCTCGTGGTAGCCGTAAGCGTGAACAATCAATTAAGACCCGAAATGGTTTATCAAATCCTTCCAATGATTGCTAAGCCCAGAATCCATCTTCTCGGTTGAAACTGTCTCTGTGCTCGTATATGTGTGGATAGCCTCGTGAACGAATCTCTCATGGTAGCCGTAAGCGTGAACAATCAATTAAGACCCGAAATGGTTGATCAAATCCTTCCAATGATTGCTAAGCCCAGAATCCATCTTCTCGGTTGAAACTGTCTCTGTGCTTGTGTATGTGTGGATAGCCTCGTGAACGAATCTCTCATGGTAGCCGGAAGCGTGAACAATCAATTAAGACCCGAAATGGTTTATCAAATCCTCCCAATGATTTCTAAGCCCAGAATCCATCTTCTCGGTTGAAATTGTCTCTGTGCTTGTATGTGTGGATAGCCTCGTGAACGAATCTCTCATGGTAGCCGTAAGCGTGAACAATCAATTAAGACCCGAAATGGTTTATCAAATCCTTCCAATGATTGCTAAGCCCAGAATCCATCTTCTCGGTTGGAACTGTCTCTGTGCTTGTATGTGTGGATGGCCTCGTGAACGAATCTCTCATGGTAGCCGTAAGTGTGAACAATCAATTAAGACCCGAAATGGTTGATCAAATCCTTCCAATGATTGCAAAGCCCAGAATCCATCTTCTCGGTTGAAACTGTCTCTGTGCTTGCATGTGTGGATGGCCTCGTGAACGAATCTCTCATGGTAGCCGTAAGCGTGAACAATCCATTAAGACCTGAAATGGTTGATCAAATCCTTCCAATGATTGCTAAGCCCAGAATCCATCTTCTCGGTTGAAACTGTCTCTGTGCTTGTGTATGTGTGGATAGCCTCGTGAACGAATCTCTCGTGGTAGCCAGATGGCTTGCAAAGAACCTCCGTCTTCTTTTACATATGTATTTTTTTTATTGTTTTATTGCTTCCCTTCAACGTGACTTTACCCAAAGGGGGCTAAGAATATGACTCGAACGCTTCTGAGCGACCGTGTCCGCGTAGCTCGATGGGCTAGCAGTTGACGCGCTTACCGTGAGCCTTCTGGCGCGTGCTGACGTGCGAGTGTTGTTGTGATGACCCCCGCGGCTTTCTCGTGTTAATTCTTCGCCTATTGCTTGGGGGGGGGCATCCCTCGTTCCGAACATGCGTTTGTTCCCTGCGGAGCGGGGCGTGATGGTGTGAGTGTACCACACGGACAGCTTGGCATTCCCTCTCATCACGCGGTCGGATCGAGCTGGGCTGATGCAGATTGGCGGGTTGGCAGGGTAAGCTGCTTTTGGTCACGGGAGATGGCTGGTCAGGCTCTTGCCGCTGCTGGATGACCGCGCTCTGTTGAGGCGTTCGAACGCTCGATCGCTGATTGGCTGACGGCAGGTTCTCTCCGCTGCTGTACTAGCTGCTCCTCTCTCTGATTGGCTGACGCCAGGTTCTCTCCGCTGCTGTACTAGCTGCTCCGCTCTCTGTCTCTCTGATTGGCTGACACCAGGTTCTCTCCACTGCTGTACTAGCTGATCTCTCTCTGATTGGCTGACACCAGGTTCTCTCCACTGCTGTACTAGCTGCTCCGCTCTCTGATTCGCTGACACCAGGTTCTCTCCACTGCTGTACTAGCTGCTCCGCTCTCTGTCTCTCTGATTGGCTGACACCAGGTTCTCTCCACTGCTGTACTAGCTGCTCCGCTCTCTGATTGGCTGACACCAGGTTCTCTCCACTGCTGTACTAGCTGCTCCGCTCTCTGTCTCTCTGATTGGCTGACACCAGGTTCTCTCCACTGCTGTACTCGCTGCTCCTCTCTCTGATTGGCTGACACCAGGTTCTCTCCGCTGCTGTACTAGCTGCTCCTCTCTCTGATTGGCTGACACCAGGTTCTCTCCGCTGCTGTACTAGCTGCTCCGCTCTCTCTCTCTCTCTGATTGGCTGACACCAGGTTCTCTCCACTGCTGTACTAGCTGCTCCGCTCTCTGATTGGCTGACACCAGGTTCTCTCCGCTGCTGTACTAGCTGCTCCGCTCTCTGATTGGCTGACACCAGGTTCTCTCCACTGCTGTACTAGCTGCTCCGCTCTCTGATTGGCTGACACCAGGTTCTCTCCACTGCTGTACTAGCTGCTCCGCTCTCTGATTGGCTGACACCAGGTTCTCTCCACTGCTGTACTAGCTGCTCTGCTCTCTCTCTCTGTCTCTCTCTGATTGGCTGACACCAGGTTCTCTCCGCTGTTGTACTAGCTGCTCCTCTCTCTGATTGGCTGACACCAGGTTCTCTCCACTGCTGTACTAGCTGCTCCGCTCTCTGATTGGCTGACACCAGGTTCTCTCCACTGCTGTACTAGCTGCTCTCTCTCTCTGATTGGCTGACACCAGGTTCTCTCCGCTGCTGGATGGGCCGGCACAACTTTTGGCCTGCTGGAGGCGGACGCTGTAGCTTGGTCCGTCGGTTCGCCCTGCGGCTGGGAGCCCGGCGTGGAGGTGAAAGTCTCCGAGCGACGCTTCGGCTTCCAGCTCCAGCTCTGAACTCGCGCTCGTTGACGCATCGCCGCACGGCGTGGCTCGCCGTACCGGCCTTCACAGGTGCTGCTCGCTAACAGCACTTGCCCCTACAGTCTGTTACAGGCTATATGGGGGATCTTTGTCTTTGTCTTTGTGTGTGTGTGAGAGTGTGTGTGTGTGTGTCTGTGTGTGTGTTTGTGTGTTCGTGTGTGTGTTCGTGTGTGTGTGAGTGTGTTTGTGTGTTCGTGTGTGTGTGTTCGTGTGTGTGTGTGAGTGTGTGTGTGTGAGTGTGTGTGTGTGGTCGTGTGTTCGTGTGTGTTCATGTGTGTGTGTTCATGTGTGTGTGTGTTCGTGTGTGTGTTCGTGTGTTTGTGTGTTTTGTGTGTTCGTGTGTGTTTGTGTGTGTGTGTTCATGTGTGTGTGTTCGTGTGTGTGTGTGTTCGTATGTGTGTGTGTTCGTGTGTGTGTGTGTGTGTGCGTGTGTGTGTGTGCGTGTGTGTGTGTTCGTGTGTGTGTGCGTGTTCGTGTGTGTTTGTGTGTGTGTGTGTTCATGTGTGTGTGTTCATGTGTGTGTGTTCGTGTGTGTGTGTGTGTGCGTGTGTGTGTGTGTTCGTGTGTGTGTGTGCATGTGTGAGTGTTCGTGTGTGTTCGTGTGTGTGTTTTTGTGTAGAGTGTTCGTGTGTGTGAGTGTGTGTGCATGTGTGTTCGTGTGTGTGTGTGTTCGTGTGTGTGTGTTCGTGTGTTCGTGTGTGTTTGTGTGTGTTTGTGTGTGTGTTCATGTGTGTGTGTTCATGTGTGTGTGAGTGTGTTCATGAGTGTGTGTGTGTGTTCGTGTGTGTGTGTGTGTGTTCATGTGTGTGTGTGTGTGTTCATGTGTGTGTGAGTGTGTTCATGTGTGTGTGTTTGTGTGTGTGTTCGTGTGTTTGTGTGTGTGTTCGTGTATGTGTTCGTGTTCATGTGTGTGTGCGTGTGTGTGTGCGTGTGTGCGTGTTTGTGTGTGTGTGTGCGTTCGTGTGTGTGTGTGTGTGTGTTCGTGTGTTCGTGTTCGTGTGTTCGTGTGTGAGTGTGTGTGTGTGTTCGTGTGTGTGTTCGTGTGTGTGTGTGTTCGTGTGTTGTGTGTGCGTTCATCTGTGTTCGTGTGTGTGTGTTCGTGTGTGTGTGCGTTCGTGTGTGTGTGTCTGTGTGTGTGTCATCCCATCGAGCCATCCTGCGTCCCCCCATTCATCACCATCCCCCCTCACCCAAGGTATATCCCTTCACCCCGTGGGTCACAGATGGCCCCCTTTACCTGCAACGAGAAGCAATTCCTCGCCAGGGGTTAGATTCCTTTCTCGTGCTGCGGGAAGACAAAGGCGGCCGGGAGGCTCTCCCTCTCCCTCCCTCTCTCTGGCTGCTGATCTCAGTTTAATTTCCCCTCCTCCCCTCTTGGTGACCCTGGAGGGCTGTGTCCATCAAACAGCTTCGTTTGTGAAATCGTCCGCTGGCCATCTGGAGATTCGCAGAAAACGTGACCTCTCTTTTTGCCCCGAAGTTTATTATTTATTCATTTTTAACGGTGTGGTTTTTTTTTTGTTTTCGCGCCAGCGATGTCCTTGAGCTGTTTGCTGTGCTTGTTGTAGCGGTTGTCGTTTATTTACTGCCCGTGAGGCCGCTCGTTTGAGCCGTAGGAGGTGACACCACCCACCTCGAGGGCCATCGTCTGCGCACGGCGTCGTAGATTTTTGCCCTGGGTAAATCCCTCGGGCAGCGTTGAATGTTCTCCAAACTTCCGAATCGCGCTGCTACACTATACACTATTACGCTACACTACACACTGCTACACTACACTATACACTGCTACACTATACACTGCTACACTATACACTACTACACTACACACTACTACACTACACACTACTACACTATACACTACTACACTATACACTGCTACACTACACTATACACTACTACACTATACACTATTACGCTACACTATACACTGCTACACTATACACTATTACGCTACACTATACACTGCTACACTATACACTATACACTAATACACTATACACTGCTACACTACACTATACACTACTACACTATACACTAATACACTATACACTGCTACACTATACACTACTACACTATACACTGCTACACTACACTATACACTACTACACTACTACACTATACTATACACTACAACACTATACACTACTACACTATACATTACTACACTATACACTACTACACTATACACTACTACACTATACACTAGTACACTACACTAGTACACTACACTATACACTACTACACTATACACCACTACACTATACACTACTACACTACACTACTACACTATACACTACTACACTATACACTACTACATTATACACTACTACACTATACACTACTACACTATACACTACTACACTACACTATACACTACTACACTATACACTACTACACTATACACTACTACACTATACACTACTACACTGCTACACTATACACTGCTACACTATACACTACTACACTGTACACTGCTACACTATACACTGCTACACTATACACTACTACACTATACACTACTACACTATACACTGCTACACTATACACTACTACACTATGCACTGCTACACTATACACTACTACACTATACACTGCTACACTATACACTGCTACACTATACACTATACACTACTACACTATACACTACTACACTATACACTACTACACTATACACTGCTACACTATACACTGCTACACTATACACTACTACACTATACACTGCTACACTATACACTACTACACTATACACTACTACACTACACTATACACTACTACACTATACACTACTACACTATACACTACTACACTATACACTAGTACACTACACTATACACTACACTATACACTACTACACTATACACTACTACACTATACATTATACACTACTACACTACACTATACACTACTACACTATACACTACTACACTATACACTACTACACTATACACTAGTACACTACACTATACACTACACTATACACTACTACACTATACACTACTACACTATACATTATACACTACTACACTACACTATACACTACTACACTATACACTACTACACTATACACTACTACACTATACACTAGTACACTACACTATACACTACACTATACACTACTACACTATACACTACTACACTATACATTATACACTACTACACTACACTATACACTACTACACTACACTATACATTATACACTACTACACTACACTATACACTACTACACTATACACTACTACACTATACACTACTACATTATACACTACTACACTACACTATACACTACTCACGGCTCCCTCTGCAGCTCCGCCCCCCAGTATGGCTGCCCGCCTGCTGCCGTTGCCGCGGCGACCCCGGGGCCTGCTGACGCTGCCGACACTCAGCCTGGGCTCGCCTGGGGCTCCGCACTGCCGCCACCTCCACCACCACCACCACCACCACGCCTCCTGCTCATCCCTCACCTCCTCCACCTCCTCGTCCCTCACCTCCTCCATCTTCACCTCCTCCTCCACCTCCTCCACCTCCTTCTCCACCTCCTCATCCTCGGCTTCTCGTTCCTCCGCGGGGCCGACGGAGCAAGCGGCGATGGAGAGGAGGAGGGAGGTGAGGAGGAGCTCCTTCCTGGGCGACGTCACGGTGAGCGGGGGGGGGTGGTGGTGGTGGTGGTGGGCACCTCGTTCTGATCATCATCGTCGTCGTCATCGTCGTCATGATCGTCGTCGTCGTCAGTGTCATCAGTGTCATCATCAGTGTCGTCGTCGTCAACGTCATCGTCATTATCATCATCGGTGTCATCATCGTCATCAGCGTCATCAGTGTCATCATCAGCGTCATTGTCATGATCATCATCATCGTCATCAGTGTCGTCATCGTGGTCATCAGTGTCATCACCATCATCATCAGTGTCATCATCAGCGTCATCAGTGTCATCATCATCAGTGTCATCATCAGTATCATCATCATCAGTGTCAACATCATCATCAGTGTCATCACCATCATCATGTATCTCTATGAGTCTCTTTCTCTATGAGTCTCTATGAGTCTCTGTATCTCTATGTATCTCTATGAGTCTCTATGTGTCTCTATGAGTCTCTATGTATCTCTATGAGTCTCTATGTATCTCTATGTGTCTCTATGATTCTCTACGATTCTCTCTGTATCTCTACGTATCTCTATGTATCTCTATCAGTCTCTATGTATCTCTATGAGTCTCTATGTAGCTCTATGTATCTCTATGTGTCTCTTTGAGTCTCTGTGTATTTCTATCAGTCTCTATGTATCTCTATGGGTCTCTATGTATCTCTACATATCTCTGTATATCTCTACGTATCTCTATGTATCTCTATGTATGTCTATGTATCTCTACGAGTCTCTATGAATCTATGTATCTCTACGTATCTCTGTGAGTCTCCACGTATCTCTACGTATGTCTACGTATCTCTATGTATCTCTATGATTCTCTGAGTCTCTATGAGTCTCTATGAATCTCTACGTATCTCTACGTATCTCTATGTGTCTCTATGTATCTCTATGATTCTCTACGTGTCTCTATGAGTCTCTATCTATCTCTACGAGTCTACGTATCTCTACGTATCTCTACAAGTCTCTACGTATCTCTATGTATCCTTATGAGTCTCTATGTTATCTCTATGTATCTCTATGTGTCTCTATGTATCTCTACGTATCTCTACGTATCTCTGTATATCTCTACGTATCTCTTTGAGTCTTTATGTATCTCTGTGAGTCTCTATGAGTCTCTACGTATCTCTACGCATCTCTATGAGTGTCTATGTATCTCTACGTGTCTCTTTGTATCTCTATGAGTCTCTATGTATCTCTACGTATCTCTACGTGTCTCTACGTATCTCTACGTATCTCTGTGAGTCTCTACGTATCTCTACAAGTCTCTACGTATCTCTATGACTCTCTATGTATCTCTGTATATCTCTACGTATCTCTACGAGTCTCTACGTATCTCTATGTATCTCTACGTATCTCTACGTGTCTCTAAGTATCTCTATGTATCTCTATGCTCTCTATGTATCTCTGTATATCTCTACGTGTCTCTACGTATCTCTACGTATCTCTATGCTCTCTATGTATCTCTGTATATCTCCACGTATCTCTACGTATCTCTATGAGTCTCTACGTATCTCTGTATATCTCTACGTATCTCTATGAGTCTCTACGTATCTCTATGAGTCTCTACTTATCTCTATGACTCTCTATGTATCTCTATGTATCTCTATCAGTCTCTTTGTATCTCTTTGAGTCTCTACGTATCTGTACGAGTCTCTACGTATCTCTGTATATCTCCACGTATCTCTACGTATCTCTATGAGTCTCTATGTGTCTCTGTATATCTCCACGTATCTCTACGTATCTCTATGAGTCTCTATGTGTCTCTGTATATCTCTACGTATCTCTACGTATCTCTATGAGTCTCTATGTATCTCTACGTGTCTCTACGTATCTCTACGTATCTCTATGACTCTCTATGTATCTCTACGTATCTCTACGTATCTCTGTGAGTCTCTACGTATCTCTATGAGTCTCTACGTATCTCTGTGGGTCTCTATGTATCTCTACGTATCTCTACGTGTCTCTACGTATCTCTACGTGTCTCTACGTATCTCTATGAGTCTCTATGTATCTCTACGTATCTCTACGTGTCTCTACGTATCTCTACGTATCTCTACGACTCTCTATGTATCTCTATTAGTCTCTATGAGTCTCTATGATTCTCTCCGTATCTCTGTGAGTCTCTACGTATCTACGTATCTCTACGAGTCTCTACGTATCTCTGTGACTCTCTATGTATCTCTGTATATCTCCACGTATCTCCGCCTATCTCCGCCCATCTCCCAGGCGCTGTGTACAAGCGGTCGTGCTCCCCCGGCCGCCCTCTGGCTGGGCTTTGGGGGCCTCCTGCCGCTCGGCCTGGCCCCGGCCGCCCTAGGCCTGGGCCTAGAGGCCTGGGGGCCTGGCCTGGCCTGGGCCCAGCTGACGTACGGAGCCTGCCTCCTCGCCTTCCTGGGGGGCTCACGCTGGGGGGCCGCCGTGGTTCACGATCACGGGAGGTGGCCGAGAGAGGGGGAGGTCAGGTGGGTGGGTGGTGAGAGGGTGGGTGGGTTGGTGAGTGAGTGAGTGGGTGGGTGGGTGAGTGAGTGAATGGTGAGTGAGTGAGTAAGTGGCTGAGTGAGTGAGTGGCTGATTGAGTGAGTGAGTGGCTGAGTGAATCAGTGGTGAATGAGTGGCTGAGTGAGTGAGTAAGTGGCTGAGTGAATGAGTGGTGAGTGAGTAGCTAAATGAGTGAGTAAGTGGCTGAGTGAGTAAGTGGCTGAGTGAGTGAGTGGCTGAGTGAATGGTGAGTGAGTGAGTAAGTGGCTGAGTGAGTGAGTGGCTGATTCAGTGAGTGAGTGGCTGAGTGAATCAGTGGTTAATGAGTGGCTGAGTGAGTAAGTGAGTAAGTGGCTGAGTGAATGAGTGGTGAGTGAGTAGCTGAATGAGTGAGTAAGTGGCTGAGTGAGTAAGTGGCTGAGTGAGTGAGTGGCTGAGTGAATGGTGAGTGAGTGAGTAAGTGGCTGAGTGAGTGAGTGGCTGATTGAGTGAGTGAGTGGCTGAGTGAATCAGTGGTGAATGAGTGGCTGAGTGAGTGAGTAAGTGGCTGAGTGAATGAGTGGTGAGTGAGTAGCTAAATGAGTGAGTAAGTGGCTGAGTGAGTAAGTGGCTGAGTGAGTGAGTGGCTGAGTGAATGGCTGAGTGAGTTGGTGGGTGTGTGCATGAGTGGCTGAGTGAGTGGCTGATTGAAAGGCTGAGTGAGTGGCTGAGTGAGTGAGTTGGTGGGTGAATGAGTGAGTTGGTCAGTGTATATGTGTGTGTCTATATGCGTGTCTATGTGTGTGTGTCTGTGTGTGTGTCTATGTGTGTGTCTATGTGTGTGTGTATATGTGTGTCTATCTGTTACATATTTCAGTTTAACTTGTGGTTTCGTGGTAATTAATTGAAGGTGGAGGGATTACCAGCCCCTCGCACCCGTCCAGAGCCCCCATTTAGCCCCTGTGGTGGACACATATGCCATGAGGGGAGGAGCCAATCAAAATTGGATCTCCCCCCACAGCACTGTCCACGACAGAGTTGCCCGTCCGGCACCGTGAGGAGGTAGGGGGTTGTTTTGCTGAACCACCTGCCTGGGTATTTTGTACCATCGGACACTCCACCCCCACAACTCCCAATCGGTGATGGGGCAGTTGTGGAGAGAGTGGAAAGTTTTCCATACCTGGGCAGTGTGCTTATGACTGGCTCCAGTTTAACAGCAGAGGTCTCATTCCGAATTAGTCGAGCGGCAATATCTTTTCATCGGTTGTGTAACGCTGTGTGGAAGCTACCTGGTCTGTCGCTCCGCACTAAGCTTCAGGTCTTCTCGGACACGGTCATTCCCTCCCTTCTCTACGCTTGCGAAACGTGGACCCCCCTAATGGAGCATCTTTGCCGGTTAGAAACATTTAGGCTCGCCTGCCTTCGATCCATCCTGGGTTTAACCAGACTGGATTGTGTGAGGAGCTCACAAATCCTTAAAAGATCTGGGCAAGGTCCCATCGGTGAGCTCCTCCGGCAGGCAAGGCTGCGATGGCTGTGTCATGTAGCCCGCATGCCCAGCCACCGCATGCCGAAACAGCTTTTGTTCGGCCGGATCGAGGGGGCTAAACGGGCGCGGCACGGGCTAGAGAAGAGATGGAGTGATGTGGTACAGGAGGACGTGGCGCTGAGTGGACTTGCCGATGACTGGTACCAGCGGTGTCAAGATCGGCCTCTGTGGAGGAGGCTCGTGAAGGACGCTACTGGGCAGTTGGAGGTAGTCGCCCTCCAACAACAACGGAGGGCGGAGGAGCGACGCTCACAACAACGAGCGGAGCGCCGGGTGGCTAAAGCACAGCAGGTTGGCACAGTAGGGGGCACAGGTGGTGCATCAGCCAGTCATCTCAGTCAGTCGACCCGTGGCACCTGGGTCTGCCCGGTGACCTCCTGCCAGCGGGCGTTCGACACTTCACGTGGCCTCAGGGTGCACATAGCCTGGCACAAGCGTCGTGGTGAAATCTCCGCCACTCAGTGGCGAATGGCGGTTGTTGTTGTTGTATGTTGTGTCACTGTGTGTGTGTGTTTATGTGTGTGTGTATCTGTGTGTGCGTGTGTACACTATGTATCTGTGTATGTGTGTGGGGAGCGATAGTGTAGCGGTTAGCGCGCTGCGCTATGAACCTGGCGACCCGGGTTCGATTCCCGCTCACGGCCAACACCAGTGACGATTATGTGAACCGGTCCCGGGCCTCCCCTAGGTCGACTCAGCCTCAAATGAGTACCTGGTGCGGTGTGTAAACATCGCCACTAGGGAGACAAAGGCGGTCGGGCGTGGTGCTGGCCACCCACCCCCTCGTGTACCGTTCCGGCCTTCATAGGTGCTCGCTAACAGCACTTGCCCCTACAGTCTGTTACAGGCTATATGGGGGATCTTTGTTGTTGTTGTGTGTAACTGTGTGTGTCTACACTATGTGTATGTATGTATGTGTCTATGTCTGTGTGTCTGTGTGTGTGTGTGTACACTATGTGTGTGTGTACACTATGTATGTATCTGTGTGTGTGTGTGTGTACACTATGTGTGTGTGTACACTATGTATGTGTGTAACTGTGTGTGTGTGTGTACACTATGTGTGTACACTGTGTGTGTGTGCCTATGTGTGTGTGTACACTATGTGTGTGTGTACACTGTGTGTGTGTGTGTCTATGTGTGTGTCTATGTGTGTGTGTGTACACTATGTGTGTGTGTGCACTATGTATGTGTGTAACTGTGTGTGTGTGTGTACACTATGTGTGTACACTATGTGTGTGTGTGTCTATGTGTGTGTTTACACTATGTGTGTGTGTACACTATGTGTGTGTGTCTATGTGTGTGTGTACACTATGTGTGTGTGTACACTATGTATGTGTGTAACTGTGTGTGTGTGTGTACACTATGTGTGTGTGTACACTATGTATGTATGTAACTGTGTGTGTGTGTACACTATGTGTGTGTGTACACTATGTATGTGTGTAACTGTGTGTGTGTGTGTATACACTATGTGTGTACACTATGTGTGTACACTATGTGTGTGTCTATGTGTGTGTGTACACTATGTGTGTGTGTACACTGTGTGTGTGTGTGTCTATGTGTGTGTCTATGTGTGTGTGTGTACACTATGTGTGTGTGTGCACTATGTATGTGTGTAACTGTGTGTGTGTGTGTACACTATGTGTGTACACTATGTGTGTGTGTGTCTATGTGTGTGTTTACACTATGTGTGTGTGTACACTATGTGTGTGTGTCTATGTGTGTGTGTACACTATGTGTGTGTGTACACTATGTATGTGTGTAACTGTGTGTGTGTGTGTGTACACTATGTGTGTGTGTACACTATGTATGTATGTAACTGTGTGTGTGTGTACACTATGTGTGTGTGTACACTATGTATGTGTGTAACTGTGTGTGTGTGTGTACACTATGTGTGTACACTGTGTGTGTGTGTCTATGTGTGTGTCTATGTGTGTGTGTACACTATGTGTGTGTGTACACTGTGTGTGTGTCTATGTGTGTGTGTGTACACTATGTGTGTGTGTGCACTATGTATGTGTGTAACTGTGTGTGTGTGTGTACACTATGTGTGTACACTATGTGTGTGTGTGTCTATGTGTGTGTTTACACTATGTGTGTGTGTACACTATGTGTGTGTGTCTATGTGTGTGTGTACACTATGTGTGTGTGTACACTATGTATGTGTGTAACTGTGTGTGTGTGTGTGTACACTATGTGTGTGTGTACACTATGTATGTATGTAACTGTGTGTGTGTGTACACTATGTGTGTGTGTACACTATGTATGTGTGTAACTGTGTGTGTGTGTGTACACTATGTGTGTACACTGTGTGTGTGTGTCTATGTGTGTGTCTATGTGTGTGTGTACACTATGTGTGTGTGTACACTGTGTGTGTGTCTATGTGTGTGTCTATGTGTGTGTGTGTACACTATGTGTGTGTGTACACTATGTATGTGTGTAACTGTGTGTGTGTGTGTACACTATGTGTGTGTGTAACTGTGTGTGTGTGTAACATGTGTGTGTGTGTACACTATGTATGTGTGTAACTGTGTGTGTGTGTGTACACTATGTGTGTGTGTACACTATGTATGTGTGTAACTGTGTGTGTGTGTGTACACTATGTGTGTGTGTGTCTATGTGTGTGTGTGTACACTGTTTGTGTGTACACTATGTGTGTGTGTCTATGTGTGTGTGTGTCTATGTGTGTGTGTGTCTATGTGTGTGTGTGTCTCAGTGTTAATGTTGCGGCTGCCGTTACCCACAATGCACCACTCCGCGCCCGTGTCTCCCCCTCCTCCACTCCCACAGAGTCCTGGTGACCCCTGCCGTGACCCCTGTGACCCCGACCGTGACCCCCGTGACCTCTACCGTGACCCCTTCGACCGTGACCCCCACCGTGACCCCCGCCCTGACCTCCTTGACCCCCGCCGTGGCCTCCGTGACCCCCTCCGTGACCTCCGGTGACCCCTACCGTGACCTCGGGGACTTTGACCACCCGGTGGACCCGGTCAGCCCCGTGTCGAGGATTCGTCTGCGTGCTGATTGGCTGAACCTGGGCCACGGGGCGGTGCCTCCACTGCTGGGGTGGGCGTCGCTCATCGTGGCTGGTAGGGTGGGGGGGTGGGGGCGGGTGGGGGGTGGGGTGGGTGGGGGTGGGGTGGGGGTAAGTGAGTGGGTGGGTGAGTGGGTGAGTGGGTGAGTGAGTGGGTGAGTGGGTGGGTGGGTGGGTGAGTGGGTGAGTGGGTGAGTGAGTGAGTGGGTGAGTGAGTGGGTGGGTGAGTGGGTGGGTGAGTGGGTGAGTGGGTGAGTGGGTGGGTGGGTGGGTGAGTGAGTGAGTGAGTGGGTGAGTGGGTGAGTGAGTGAGTGGGTGAGTGGGTGAGTGGTGAGTGAGTGAGTGGGTGAGTGGGTGGGTGAGTGGGTGGGTGGGTGGGTGAGTGAGTGAGTGGGTGAGTGAGTGAGTGGGTGAGTGAGTGAGTGGGTGAGTGAGTGAGTGAGTGGGTGAGTGAGTGAGTGAGTGGGTGAGTGAGTGAGTGAGTGGGTGAGTGAGTGGGTGAGTAAGTGAGTGGGTGAGTGAGTGAGTGGGTGAGTGGGTGGGTGGGTGAGTGAGTGAGTGAGTGGGTGAGTGAGTGAGTGAGTGGGTGAGTGAGTGGGTGGGTGAGTGGGTGGGTGAGTGGGTGAGTGGGTGAGTGGGTGGGTGGGTGGGTGAGTGAGTGAGTGAGTGGGTGAGTGGGTGAGTGAGTGAGTGGGTGAGTGGGTGAGTGGTGAGTGAGTGAGTGGGTGAGTGGGTGGGTGAGTGGGTGGGTGGGTGGGTGAGTGAGTGAGTGGGTGAGTGAGTGAGTGGGTGAGTGAGTGAGTGGGTGAGTGAGTGAGTGAGTGGGTGAGTGAGTGAGTGAGTGGGTGAGTGAGTGAGTGAGTGGGTGAGTGAGTGGGTGAGTAAGTGAGTGGGTGAGTGAGTGAGTGGGTGAGTGGGTGGGTGGGTGAGTGAGTGAGTGAGTGGGTGAGTGAGTGAGTGAGTGGGTGAGTGAGTGGGTGAGTGAGTGAGTGGGTGAGTGAGTGAGTGGGTGAGTGAGTGAGTGAGTGGGTGAGTGAGTGGGTGAGTGAGTGAGTGGGTGAGTGAGTGAGTGGGTGAGTGAGTGAGTGGGTGAGTGGGTGGGTGGGTGAGTGAGTGAGTGAGTGGGTGAGTGAGTGAGTGAGTGGGTGAGTGAGTGGGTGAGTGAGTGAGTGGGTGAGTGAGTGAGTGGGTGAGTGAGTGAGTGGGTGAGTGGGTGAGTGAGTGAGTGGGTGAGTGAGTGAGTGGGTGAGTGGGTGAGTGGGTGGGTGGGTGAGTGGGTGAGTGGGTGAGTGAGTGGGTGAGTGAGTGGGTGAGTGAGTGAGTGGGTGAGTGAGTGGGTGAGTGAGTGGGTGAGTGAGTGAGTGGGTGAGTGGGTGGGTGAGTGAGTGAGTGGGTGAGTGAGTGAGTGAGTGGGTGAGTGGGTGAGTGAGTGGGTGAGTGGGTGAGTGAGTGTGTGAGTGAGTGGGTTGGTGAGTGGGTGGGTGGGTGAGTGGGTGAGTGAGTGGGTGAGTGTATGAGTGAGTGGGTGAGTGAGTGAGTGGGTGGGTGGGTGAGTGGGTGAGTGGGTGGGTGGGTGAGTGGGTGGGTGGGTGAGTGAGTGGGTGAGTGGGTGGGTGAGTGAGTGGGTGAGTGGGTGGGTGGGTGAGTGGGTGGGTGGGTGAGTGAGTGGGTGAGTGGGTGGGTGAGTGAGTGGGTGAGTGGGTGGGTGGGTGAGTGGGTGGGTGGGTGAGTGAGTGGGTGAGTGGGTGGGTGAGTGAGTGAGTGGGTGGGTGAGTGAGTGGGTGAGTGGGTGGGTGAGTGAGTGAGTGGGTGAGTGGGTGGGTGAGTGGGTGAGTGGGTGAGTGGGTGGGTGGGTGAGTGGGTGAGTGGGTGGGTGGGTGAGTGGGTGGGTGGGTGAGTGAGTGGGTGAGTGGGTGGGTGAGTGAGTGGGTGAGTGGGTGGGTGGGTGAGTGGGTGGGTGGGTGAGTGAGTGGGTGAGTGGGTGGGTGAGTGAGTGGGTGAGTGGGTGGGTGGGTGAGTGGGTGGGTGGGTGAGTGAGTGGGTGAGTGGGTGGGTGAGTGAGTGAGTGGGTGGGTGAGTGAGTGGGTGAGTGGGTGGGTGAGTGAGTGAGTGGGTGAGTGGGTGGGTGAGTGAGTGAGTGGGTGAGTGGGTGGGTGAGTGAGTGGGTGAGTGGGTGGGTGGGTGAGTGGGTGGGTGGGTGAGTGAGTGGGTGAGTGGGTGGGTGAGTGAGTGAGTGGGTGAGTGGGTGAGTGAGTGAGTGGGTGAGTGGGTGGGTGAGTGAGTGAGTGGGTGAGTGAGTGAGTGGGTGAGTGGGTGGGTGGGTGAGTGGGTGGGTGAGTGAGTGGGTGGGTGGGTGAGTGAGTGGGTGAGTGGGTGGGTGAGTGAGTGAGTGGGTGAGTGGGTGGGTGAGTGAGTGAGTGGGTGAGTGAGTGGGTGAGTGAGTGAGTGGGTGAGTGAGTGGGTGAGTGAGTGAGTGGTGAGTGAGTGAGTGGGTGGGTGAGTGAGTGAGTGAGTGGGTGAGTGAGTGAGTGAGTGGGTGAGTGAGTGAGTGAGTGGGTGAGTGAGTGAGTGGGTGAGTGGGTGAGTGGGTGAGTGAGTGG
Organism: Petromyzon marinus; assembly: GCF_048934315.1. Lineage (NCBI taxonomy): Eukaryota > Metazoa > Chordata > Hyperoartia > Petromyzontiformes > Petromyzontidae > Petromyzon > Petromyzon marinus. The sequence continues at coordinate 559,932 of NW_027422626.1, forward strand.
GTGAGTGAGTGAGTGAGTGGGTGAGTGAGTGAGTGAGTGGGTGAGTGAGTGGGTGAGTGAGTGAGTGAGTGGGTGAGTGAGTGAGTGAGTGGGTGAGTGAGTGAGTGAGTGGGTGAGTGAGTGGGTGGGTGAGTGAGTGGGTGAGTGAGTGGGTGAGTGAGTGAGTGGGTGAGTGAGTGAGTGGGTGAGTGAGTGGGTGGGTGAGTGAGTGAGTGGGTGAGTGAGTGGGTGGGTGAGTGAGTGAGTGGGTGAGTGGGTGAGTGAGTGGGTGAGTGAGTGAGTGGGTGAGTGAGTGGGTGGGTGAGTGAGTGAGTGGGTGAGTGGGTGAGTGAGTGGGTGGGTGAGTGGGTGAGTGGGTGAGTGAGTGGGTGAGTGAGTGAGTGAGTGGGTGAGTGAGTGAGTGGGTGAGTGAGTGAGTGAGTGGGTGAGTGAGTGAGTGGGTGAGTGAGTGGTGAGTGAGTGAGTGAGTGGGTGAGTGAGTGAGTGGGTGGGTGAGTGAGTGGTGAGTGAGTGAGTGGGTGAGTGAGTGAGTGGGTGTGTGAGTGAGTGAGTGGGTGAGTGGGTGAGTGAGTGGGTGGGTGGGTGAGTGAGTGGGTGAGTGAGTGAGTGAGTGGGTGGGTGAGTGAGTGGTGAGTGAGTGGGTGAGTGAGTGGGTGAGTGGGTAAGTGAGTGGGTGAGTGAGTGAGTGAGTGGGTGAGTGAGTGAGTGGGTGAGTGAGTGAGTGAGTGGGTGAGTGAGTGAGTGGGTGAGTGAGTGGTGAGTGAGTGAGTGAGTGGGTGAGTGAGTGAGTGGGTGGGTGAGTGAGTGGTGAGTGAGTGAGTGGGTGAGTGAGTGAGTGGGTGGGTGAGTGAGTGGTGAGTGAGTGAGTGGGTGGGTGGGTGAGTGAGTGGGTGAGTGAGTGGGTGAGTGGGTGAGTGAGTGGGTGAGTGAGTGAGTGAGTGGGTGGGTGGGTGGGTGAGTGAGTGAGTGAGTGGGTGGGTGGGTGAATGAGTGAGTGGGTGGGTGTGAGTGAGTGAGTGAGTGGGTGGATGGGTGAGTGGGTGAGTGAGTGAGTGGGTGAGTGAGTGAGTGGGTGGGTGAGTGAGTGGTGAGTGAGTGAGTGGGTGGGTGGGTGAGTGAGTGGTGAGTGAGTGGGTGAGTGAGTGGGTGAGTGGGTGAGTGAGTGGGTGAGTGAGTGAGTGGGTGAGTGAGTGAGTGGGTGAGTGAGTGAGTGGGTGAGTGAGTGAGTGGGTGGGTGGGTGAGTGAGTGAGTGGGTGGGTGGGTGGGTGAATGAGTGAGTGGGTGGGTGTGAGTGAGTGAGTGGGTGGGTGGGTGAGTGGGTGGGTGGGTGGGTGAGTGAGTGGGTGAGTGAGTGGGTGGGTGGGTGAATGAGTGAGTGGGTGGGTGTGAGTGAGTGGGTGGGTGGGTGAGTGGGTGAGTGAGTGGGTGAGTGAGTGAGTGGGTGGGTGGGTGGGTGAATGAGTGGGTGAGTGAGTGGGTGGGTGAGTGGGTGGGTGGGTGGGATGGGTGAGTGGGCGGGTGGTTGAGTGAGTGGGTGGGTGAGTGAGTGTGTGTGTCTATCTGTGTGTGTCTATCTGCGTGTGTGTCTATCTGCATGTGTGTCTATCTGCGTGTTTGTCTATGTGTGTGTCTATGTGTGTGTGTCTATCTGTGTGTTTATCTGCCTGTGTTTGTGTGTTTATCTGTGTGTGTCTATCTGTGTGTGTCTATCTGCGTGTGTGTCTATCTGCGTGTGTGTCTATCTGCGTGTTTGTCTATGTGTGTGTCTATGTGTGTGTGTCTATCTGTGTGTGTGTTTATCTGTGTGTGTTTGTCTATCTGTGTTTGTGTGTTTATCTGTGTGTGTGTCTATCTGTGTGTGTCTATCTGTGTGTGTCTATCTGTGTGTTTGTCTATCTGTGTGTGTCTATGTGTGTGTGTCTATCTATGTGTGTGTGTCTATCTGTGTGTCTATCTCTGTGTCTTTCTGTGTGTCTATCTGTGTGTGTGTCTTTCTGTGTGTGTGTCTATCTGTCTGTGTGTGTGTCTATCTGTGTGTGTCTATCTATCTGTGTGTGTGTCTATCTATCTGTGTGTGTCTATCTATCTGTGTGTGTGTCTATCTATCTGTGTGTGTGTCTATCTGTGTGTCTATCTATCTGCGTGTGTCTATATGTGCGTGTCTATCTGTGTGTGTCTATCTGTTTGTGTGTTTATCTGTGTGTCTATCTGTGTGTCTATCTGTGTGTGTGTCTATCTGAGTGTGTCTACCTGTGTGTGTGTCTATCTGTGTGTGTCTACCTGTGTGTGTGTGTCTATCTGTGTGTGTGTCTACCTGTGTGTGTCTATCTGTGTGTCTATCTGTGTGTCTATCTGTGTGTGTCTATCTGTGTGTGTCTATCTGTGTGTGTCTATCTGTGTGTCTATCTGTGTGTCTATCTGTGTGTCTATCTGTGTGTCTATCTGTGTGTGTGTGTCTGTGTGTGTGTATCTCTGTGTGTGACTGTGTGTGTCTGTATGTGCCTAGGTGTTTGTGTGTGTGTGTCTATCTGTGTGTCTATCTGTGTGTCTATCTGTGTGTCTATCTGTGTGTCTATCTCCTCCACAGAGCAGCACTCCCTCACCTCAGGCCTACTGCTGCAGGCGATGTCACAACTCGTCTGTCTTCACTACGACACCCTCCTGTTGCCGGGTTACCTGTCTGTGTGTGTGTCTATCTGTGTGTCTATCTGTGTGTCTATCTGTGTGTCTATCTGTGTGTCTATCTGTGTGTCTATCTGTGTGTCTATCTGTGTGTCTATCTGTGTGTCTATCTCCCCCACAGAGCAGCACTCCCTCACCTCAGCCCTACTGCTGCAGGCGATGTCACAACTCGTCTGTCTTCACTACGACACCCTCCTGTTGCCGGGTTACCTGTCTGTGTGTCTATCTGTGTGTGTGTGTGTCTATCTGTGTGTCTATCTGTGTGTCTATCTGTGTGTGTCTATCTGTGTGTCTATCTGTGTGTCTATCTCCTCCACAGAGCAGCACTCCCTCACCTCAGCCCTACTGCTGCAGGCGATGTCACAACTCGTCTGTCTTCACTACGACACCCTCCTGTTGCCGGGTTACCTGTCTGTGTGTCTATCTGTGTGTGTGTCTATATGTGTGTCTATCTGTGTGTCTATCTGTGTGTCTATCTGTGTGTCTATCTCCCCCACAGAGCAGCACTCCCTCACCTCAGCCCTACTGCTGCAGGCGATGTCCCAACTCGTCTGTCTTCACTACGACACCCTCCTGTTGCCGGGTTACCTGTCTGTGTGTCTATCTGTGTGTGTGTCTATATGTGTGTCTATCTGTGTGTCTATCTGTGTGTCTATCTGTGTGTCTATCTCCCCCACAGAGCAGCACTCCCTCACCTCAGCCCTACTGCTGCAGGCGATGTCCCAACTCGTCTGTCTTCACTACGACACCCTCCTGTTGCTGGTCTACCTGTCTGTGTGTCTATCTGTGTGTGTGTCTATCTGTGTGTCTATCTGTGTGTCTATCTGTGTGTCTATCTGTGTGTCTATCTCCCCCACAGAGCAGCACTCCCTCACCTCAGCCCTACTGCTGCAGGCGATGTCCCAACTCGTCTGTCTTCACTACGACACCCTCCTGTTGCCGGGTTACCTGTCTGTGTGTCTATCTGTGTGTGTGTCTATATGTGTGTCTATCTGTGTGTCTATCTGTGTGTCTATCTGTGTGTCTATCTCCCCCACAGAGCAGCACTCCCTCACCTCAGCCCTACTGCTGCAGGCGATGTCACAACTCGTCTGTCTTCACTACGACACCCTCCTGTTGCCGGGTTACCTGTCTGTGTGTGTGTCTATCTGTGTGTCTATCTGTGTGTCTATCTGTGTGTCTATCTGTGTGTCTATCTCCCCCACAGAGCAGCACTCCCTCACCTCAGCCCTACTGCTGCAGGCGATGTCCCAACTCGTCTGTCTTCACTACGACACCCTCCTGTTGCTGGTCTACCTGTCTGTGTGTCTATCTGTGTGTGTGTCTATCTGTGTGTCTATCTGTGTGTCTATCTGTGTGTCTATCTGTGTGTCTATCTCCCCCACAGAGCAGCACTCCCTCACCTCAGCCCTACTGCTGCAGGCGATGTCCCAACTCGTCTGTCTTCACTACAACACCCTCCTGTTGCCGGGTTACCTGTCTGTGTGTCTATCTGTGTGTCTATCTGTGTGTCTATCTGTGTGTCTATCTGTGTGTCTATCTGTGTGTCTATCTGTGTGTCTATCTATCTGTGTGTCTATCTGTGTGTCTATCTGTGTGTCTATCTCCCCCACAGAGCAGCACTCCCTCACCTCAGCCCTACTGCTGCAGGCGATGTCCCAACTCGTCTGTCTTTACTACGACACTCTCCTGTTGCCGGGTTACCTGTCTGTGTGTGTGTCTATCTGTGTGTCTATCTGTGTGTCTATCTGTGTGTCTATCTGTGTGTGTGTGTCTGTGTGTGTGTGTCTCTGTGTGTGACTGTGTGTGTCTGTATGTGTCTAGGTGTTTGTGTGTGTCTGTGTGTGTGTGTCTGTGTCTGTGTGTGTGTCTATCTGTGTGTCTATCTGTGTGTCTATCTGTGTGTCTATCTGTGTGTCTATCTGTGTGTCTATCTCCCCCACAGAGCAGCACTCCCTCACCTCAGGCCTACTGCTGCAGGCGATGTCCCAACTCGTCTGTCTTCACTACGACACCCTCCTGTTGCTGGTCTACCTGTCTGTGTGTCTATCTGTGTGTGTGTCTATCTGTGTGTGTGTCTATCTGTGTGTCTATCTGTGTGTCTATCTGTGTGTCTATCTGTGTGTGTATCTGTGTGTCTATCTGTGTGTGTGTGTGTCTGTGTGTGTGTCTATCTGTGTGTCTATCTGTGTGTCTATCTGTGTGTCTATCTCCCCCACAGAGCAGCACTCCCTCACCTCAGGCCTACTGCTGCAGGCGATGTCCCAACTCGTCTGTCTTCACTATGACACTCTCCTGTTGCCGGGTTACCTGTCTGTGTGTGTGTCTATCTGTGTGTCTATCTGTGTGTCTATCTGTGTGTCTATCTGTGTGTCTATCTCCCCCA
>NW_027422626.1:570000-608512 GCF_048934315.1 Petromyzon marinus
TGTGTCTAGGTGTTTGTGTGTCTGTGTGTGTGTGTCTGTGTGTGTGTGTCTATCTGTGTGTCTGTGTGTCTATCTGTGTGTGTGTCTATCTGTGTGTCTATCTCCCCCACAGAGCAGCACTCCCTCACCTCAGGCCTACTGCTGCAGGCGATGTCCCAACTCGTCTGTCTTCACTACGACTCTCTCCTGTTGCTGAGTTACCTGTCTGTGTGTGTGTCTATCTGTGTGTCTATCTGTGTGTCTATCTCCCCCACAGAGCAGCACTCCCTCACCTCAGGCCTACTGCTGCAGGCGATGTCCCAACTCGTCTGTCTTCACTACGACTCTCTCCTGTTGCTGAGTTACCTGTCTGTGTGTCTATCTGTGTGTCTATCTGTGTGTCTATCTGTGTGTCTATCTGTGTGTCTATCTGTGTGTCTATCTGTGTGTCTATCTCCCCCACAGAGCAGCACTCCCTCACCTCAGCCCTACTGCTACAGGCGATGTCCCAACTCGTCTGTCTTCACTACGACACCCTCCTGTTGCCGGGTTACCCGGATTGGTACCGGGGTCTCCGCTTGGTCCTCTCGGCCGCGGCGATCCTCCTCCTCTCGTCCACGGCCGTGATGATCACCGCCGGCAACTCCTCGGCCTCGACCGCCGGCGCCGCCATCGCCCCCGGGAACTCGGCAGCCCCGTCCGCCGGCGACACTCCACGGCTCTCTGGCCGGGTCGAGTAGAGCCGGCGTCTTTTGCCGACGTACGGTGGCGTACAGTAGCGTACAGTGGTGTACAGTGGTGTACGGTGGTGTACAGTAGCGTACGGTAGCGTACAGTGGCGTACGGTAGCGTACGGTAGTGTACAGTAGCGTACAGTGGTATACAGTAGCGTACGGTAGTGTACAGTAGCGCACGGCAGCGTACGGTGGCGTACAGTAGCGTACAGTGGAGTACAGTGGCGTACGGTAGCGTACGGTGGCGTACAGTAGCGTACAGTAGCGTTGTGTTGGTGTTTTTGGAGTCTGATTGATTTGATTGCTTCTGGCCGACTGGCTGAGGTTAGTCTTGGTGACTGTGGTCCCAGCTGCCTTGAGATCGTTGGCAAGGTCCTCCCGTGTAGTTCTGGGCTGGTTCCTCACCGTTCTCATGATCATTGCAACTCCACGAGGTGAGATCTTCCATGGAGCCCCAGGCCGAGGGAGATTGACAGTTCTTTTGCGTTTCTTCCATTTGCGAATAATCGCACCAACTGTTGTCACCTTCTCACCAAGCTGCTTGGCAATGGTCTTGTAGCCCATTCCAGCCTTGTGTAGGTCTACAATATTGTCCCTGACATCCTTGGAGAGCTCTTTGGTCTTGGCCATGGTGGAGAGTTTGGAATCTGATTGATTGATTGCTTCTGTGGACAGGCGTCTTTTATACAGGTAACACGCTGAGATTAGGAGCACTCCCTTTAAGAGTGTGCTCCTAATCTCAGCTTGTTACCTGTATAAAAAGACACCTGGGAGCCAGAAATCTTTCTGATTGAGAGGGGGTCAAATACTTATTTCCCTCATTAAAATGCAAATCAATTTATAACATTTTTGACATGCGTTTTTCTGGATTTTTGTTGTTGTTATTCTGTCTATTCTCACTGTTCAAATAAACCTACCATTATAATTATAGACTGATCATTTCTTTGTCAGTGGGCAAACGTACAAAATCAGCAGGGGATCAAATACTTTTTACCTCACTGTAATAGTGTAGTGTTTAGTAGTGTATAGTGTAGTGTATAGTAGTGTAGTGCATAGTAGTGTAGTGTATAGTAGTGTAGTGTATAGTAGTGTAGTGTATAGTAATGTATAGTAGTGTAGTGTATACTGCAGTGCATAGTAGTGTAGTGTATAGTAATGTATAGTAGTGTACTGTATAGTAGTGTATAGTAGTGTGGTGTAGTGTATAGTGGTGTAGTGTATAGTGGTGTAGTGTATAGTAGTGTAGTGTATAGTAGTGTAGTGTATAGTAGTGTAGTGTATAGTAGTGTAGTGTATAGTAGTGTAGTGTATAGTAGTGTAGTTTATAGTAGTGTATAGTAGTGTAGTGTATAGTGTAGTGTATAGTAGTGTAGTGTATAGTAGTGTAGTGTATAGTAGTGTAGTGTATAGTAGTGTATAGTAGTGTAGTGTATAGTAGTGTAGTGTATAGTAGTGTATAGTGTAGTGTATAGTAGTGTAGTGTATAGTGGTGTAGTGTATAGTGGTGTAGTGTATAGTAGTGTAGTGTATAGTGTAGTGTAGTGTATAGTAGTGTAGTGTATAATAGTGTATAGTAGTGCAGTGTATAGTAGTGTAGTGTATAGTAGTGTAGTGTATAGTAGTGTAGTGTATAGTAGTGTAGTGTATAGTAGTGTAGTGTATAGTAGTGTAGTGTATAGTAGTGTATAGTAGTGTAGTGTATAGTAGTGTAGTGTATAGTAGTGTAGTTTATAGTAGTGTATAGTAGTGTAGTGTATAGTGTAGTGTATAGTAGTGTAGTGTATAGTAGTGTAGTGTATAGTAGTGTAGTGTATAGTAGTGTATAGTAGTGTAGTGTATAGTAGTGTAGTGTATAGTAGTGTATAGTGTAGTGTATAGTAGTGTAGTGTATAGTGGTGTAGTGTATAGTGGTGTAGTGTATAGTAGTGTAGTGTATAGTGTAGTGTAGTGTATAGTAGTGTAGTGTATAATAGTGTATAGTAGTGCAGTGTATAGTAGTGTAGTGTATAGTAGTGTAGTGTATAGTAGTGTAGTGTATAGTAGTGTAGTGTATAGTAGTGTAGTGTATAGTAGTGTAGTGTATAGTAGTGTATAGTAGTGTAGTGTATAGTGGTGTAGTGTATAGTAGTGTAGTGTATAGTAGTGTAGTGTATAGTAGCGTAGTGTATAGTAGTGTAGTGTATAGTAGTGTAGTGTATAGTAGTGTAGTGTATAGTAGTGTAGTGTATAGTGGTGTAGTGTATAGTAGTGTAGTGTATAGTGTAGTGTATAGTAGTGTAGTGTATAGTAGTGTAGTGTATAGTAGCGTAGTGTATAGTAGTGTAGTGTATAGTAGTGTAGTGTATAGTAGTAGTGTATAGTAGTGAAGTGTATAGTAGTGTAGTGTATAGTAGTGTAGTGTATAGTAGTGTATAGTGTAGTGTATAGTAGTGTATAGTAGTAGTGTAGTGTATAGAAGTGTAGTGTATAGTAGTGTAGTGTATAGTAGTGTACTGTATAGTAGTGTAGTGTACAGTGTAGTGTATAGTAGCGTAGTGTATAGTAGTGTAGTGTATAGTAGTAGTGTAGTGTATAGTAGTAGTGTATAGTAGTGTAGTGTATAGTAGTGTAGTGTATAGTAGTGTAGTGTATAGTAGTAGTGTAGTGTATAGTAGTGCATAGTGTATAGTAGTGTATAGTAGTGTAGTGTATAGTAGTGTAGTGTTTAGTAGTGCATAGTGTATAGTAGTGTAGTGTATAGTAGTGTAGTGTATAGTAGTAGTGTAGTGTATAGTAGTAGTGTATAGTAGTGTAGTGTATAGTAGTGTAGTGTATAGTAGTAGTGTAGTGTATAGTAGTGTAGTGTATAGTAGTGTATAGTAGCGTATAGTAGTGTATAGTGTAGTGTATAGTGTAGTGTATAGTAGTGTAGTGTATAGTAGTGTAGTGTATAGTAGTAGTGTAGTGTATAGTAGTAGTGTAGTGTATAGTAGTGCATAGTGTATAGTAGTGGTGTATAGTAGTGTATAGTAGTGTAGTAGTGTATAGTAGTGTAGTAGTAGTGTATAGTAGCATATTGTGTAGTAGTGTAGTGGTGTGTGTGTCTATGTCTGTGTGTGTGTCTGTGTGTCTATGTGTCTGTGTGTCTATCTCTGTGTGTGTGAGTGTGTCTGTGTGTGAGTGTATGTGTGTCTATGTGTCTGTGTTGGTGTGTGTCTGTGTGTCTATCTCTGTGTCTGTGTGTCTATGTGTCTGTGTGTGTGTCTGTGTGTGTGTCTGTGCAGTCACCCTCCAACAACAACGGAGGGCGGAGGAGCGACGCTCACAATAACGAGCGGGGCGCCGGGTGGCTAAAGCACAGCAGGTTGGCACAGTAGGGGGCACAGGTGGTGCATCAGCCAGTCATCTCAGTCAGTCGACCCGTGGCACCTGGGTCTGCCCCGTGACCTCCTGCCAGCGGGCGTTCGACACTTCACGTGGCCTCAGGGTGCACATAGCCTGGCACAAGCGTCGTGGTGACGTCACCGCCACTTAGTGGCAAATGGCGGTTGTTGTTGTGTGTCTGTGTGTGTGTGTCTATGTCTGTGTGTGTCTGTGTCTATGTGTCTATGTGTGTGTCTATCCCTCTGTCTGTGTGTCTTATGTGTGTGTGTGTGTTTGTGTGTGTCTGAGTGAGTGTGTGTGAGTATGTGTCTGTGTGTGTGTGTGTCTGTGTGTGACTGTGTGTGTCTGTATGTGTGTGTGTCTGTGTGTGTGTCTGTGTGTGTGTCTGTGTGTGTGTGTCTGTGTGTCTGTGTGTGTCTGTGTGTGTGCATCCACACTCACACCTTACTGGAAGAGTTATTTACATATTAAATCATTTTAATTGCGTGTCTGTGTGTGTCACTGTGTGTCTGTGTCACACACACCTACACGCACACACACCCACACACACACACCCACACAAAGACACACACAGACACACACACCGACACAAACACACAGACACCCACCCACACACACACACCCACACACCCACACACACACCGACACACACACACAGACACACAGACACACACACAGACACACACACAGACACACACACAGACACACACACAGACACACAAACACACACACACAGACACACACACAGACACACACACAGACACACAGACACACACACACAGACACACACACAGACACACAGACACACACAGTCACACACACAGACACACACACAGACACACACAGTCACACACACACACAGACACACACACAGACACACAGACACACACACAGACACACACAGACACACACACAGACACACACACACAGACACACACAGTCACACACACACAGACACACAGTCACACACACACAAACACACACAATCAACAACAACAACAACCGCCATTCGCCACTAAGTGGCGGTGACGTCACCACGACGCTTGTGCCAGGCTATGTGCACCCTGAGGCCACGTGAAGTGTCGAACGCCCGCTGGCAGGAGGTCACGGGGCAGACCCAGGTGCCACGGGTCGACTGACTGAGATGACTGGCTGATGCACCACCTGTGCCCCCTACTGTGCCAACCTGCTGTGCTTTAGCCACCCGGCACTCCGCTCGCTGTTGTGAGCGTCGCTCCTCCGCCCTCCGTTGTTGTTGGAGGGCGACTGCCTCCAACTGCCCAGTAGCATCCTTCACGAGCCTCCTCCACAGAGGCCGATCTTGACACCGCTGGTACCAGTCATCGGCAAGTCCACTCAGCTCCACGTCCTCCTGTACCACGTCACTCCATCTCTTCTCTAGCCCGTGCCGCGCCCGCTTAGCCCCCTCAATCCGGCCAAACAAAAGCTGTTTCGGCATGCGGTGGCTGGGCATGCGGGCTACATGACCCAGCCATCGCAGCCTTGCCTGCCGGAGGAGCTCACCGATGGGACCCTGCCCAGATCTTTCAAGGATTTGTGAGCTCCTCACACAATCCAGTCTGGTTAAACCCAGGATGGATCGTAGGCAGGCCAGCCTAAATGTTTCTAACCGGCGAAGATGTTCCATTAGGGGGGTCCACGTTTAGCAAGCGTAGAGAAGGGAGGGAATGACCGTGGCCGAGAAGACCTGAAGCTTAGTGCGGAGCGACAGACCAGGTAGCTTCCACACAGCGTTACGCAACCGATGAAAAGATATTGCCGCTCGACTGATTCGGAGTGAGACCTCTGCTGTTAAACTGGAGCCAGTCATAAGCACACTGCCCAGGTATGGGAAACTCTCCACTCTCTCCACAACTGCCCCATCACCGATTGGGAGTTGTGCGGGTGGAGTGTCCGATGGTACAAAATACCCAGGCAGGTGCTTAGTTTTGGTGGGGCTGATGGTAAGGCCCCACCTCTTAGTGGCACGCTCCAGTCTCAGCAGCAGCGTCTCCAACTCCTCCTCTGACTGAGCAGCTATTACCAAGTCATCAGCATACATAACGTGGTTGAGCAATAGGGAGCCATCCCTTGACCGCACCCGGGCATCGATTAGCCTCCCATTATATCTGTACCATATGGAGATTCCCCCGGTACAGCTATTGAAGGCTTCATGAACTACGTGGTCAAAATAGATGTTAAATAATGTGGGAGCCAGAGGACATCCCTGTCGCACCCCAAGGTGTACAGGGAATGGCTCTGACTCCCGGCCACGTAGTTTTACCCGGGCCCGCTCACCATCATGAAGGTCCTTAATGATCGTGAGCAGAGGGTCAGGTACTCCAAAAGCACGAAGAACGACCCAGAGCCCAGGCCTACTGATGGTATCATAGGCCTTGACCAGGTCAATAAAGCAGAGATGTAGGTCTTGTTGGAATTCCCTACACCTCTGCTGTAGCAGACGGACAGAAAATATGGCATCTGTGCAGGACCGCCCTTTCCTGAAACCACATTGGGGCTCCGCAAGCCTCTCCTCAGCGTGCCTGGCAAGGCGATGCTGAATAATCCTTGCCAGGACCTTTCCCGGCACACTGAGGAGTGAGATGCCCCTGTAGTTGTTACAGTCTGTGCGGTCCCCCTTCTTAAAAAGGGGGACCACTAGGGCATCCTTCCAATCCTGCGGAACCCGTCCAGTGGTCCAGACTGTTGTTATGATGTCATATAGGGCAGTCTGTGCACAAACGCCACCCTCCCTCAGCATTTCGCTTGGGAGATCATCTCTGCCCGCTGCCTTTCCTGGTCTCAGACTCCGGATCGCCTTCAATACTTCCTCAGCAGATGGCACCTCAGACAGCCACTCACAGGGGGTGACTTCATCCAATATTTGAGGCACCGCAGCCTCAGCAGGGTCATCCTCACTTTGTGCCGCGATGTTTTCCTGGCTGAGGGATTTTCCCTCCCCCAAGACCTCACAGAAATGCTCAGCAAATCTGCGAACCTGTTCCTGGGGGTCGGAAATTGGATCACCGTTTTTTCCCCTAATGATGGTAATAGGTGTGGCGCTGCAGGTTACTTTTTTGATGGAGTTAAATAGAGATTTGTGATCACGGGCCACTGAGGCAGACTCCATCTCCTCAGCAACCCGCGACCACCACCCATCCTTGCAGCGCCTCACGGCTCTCCGAACCTCCGAGCGAAGGCTGCGGTAAGCCTCCTCATTCTCTGACGTGGGATTCTGTAGCCGATGACAGTGGGCCTGTCGCTTTTTCTCAACCATCGTGAACAACTCCTCTGTCATCCAGGGTGTCTGGGGAGGTCTGGACCGCGTACCCAAAGCAGCCATTGCAGCTGCATGAGTCACAGTCCTAAACCTCGCCCATTTACCCTCGACATCAGGAGGAGTCGGGGACGATGCCAATCCCAGCCGCAAGCGATGATGAAATTCTCGCTTGCAACTTTCATCAGATAACTGAGACCAGGCCACTTTAGGTTGGAATGGGGTCCTGGGTGTACACCCACCACCGGAGTGGAAGAATGGCAGGCGCATCTTACAGATGACTAGTCGATGGTCAGAGGGCAGATCAGCTCCACGGTAGGTCCTGGTGTCAAGGACATGGGCTCGCATTCGCTGGTCCGTCACTATGTAGTCCAGCAGATGTTCTTGCTTGGACCCGGCATGCATCCATGATGTTGTGTGGATGCGCCGATGCCGGAACAGCGTGTTGGTAATTACAAGCCCATGGGCTGCACAAAAATCTAGCAGCCTCCTACCGTTGTTATTGAGCTGATCTGGCCCATGCCCTCCAATCACTCCAGACCAGGTGCCAGTATCATGACCAACTCGGGCATTGAAGTCACCCAACATGATGACTCTATCCCGAGGGGCCACTTTAGCCAGCACCTGTGACAGGAGGTCATAGAAGGCATCTGACTCATCGGCTTTGCCTGCATCCCTCCACGGATGTTCATCTTCGGTGGGGGCATAAGTAACCACGACCACCATTCCTCGCCTCCGGTTGATGGGAAGGCGAGCCCAAAGTAGCCTGGGGCTTACAGCTTCCCACACCTCACCGCCACGCTCCCACGCCCCCTTCATTCTTTTGTTCAAAAGAAGACCCACACCCTGTTGTTTGGCAGTCTGCTGCCCCGAGTAGAGGACTGTCCACCCCTCATGGTGGCAGGAGCCAGAGCCGGTCCACCGGACCTCCTGAATGCCGCATAGATCCAGGCGGTACCGGTCCAGCTCCCGACAGAGGAGTGGCAGCCTCTCCTCTGCAGTGAGCGTTCGAACATTCCACGTGGCCACCCGTAGTGGCTTTTCGTTGTTTCTGGAGTAGCCCCGAGGGTAGGTATTCAATCTCCTGGCTCCGCCAATTGGGGTTTGGCCAGGAGACGTCATAGACGCCTGGCCCCCCGGGGCCTCCGGCACAAGCTTAGTTGTTACATATTTCAGTTTAATTCGTAGTTTCGTGGTAATTAATTGAAGGTGGAGGGGTTACCAGCCCCTCGCACCCGTCCAGAGCCCCCGTTTAGCCCCTGTGGTGGACACATATGCCATGAGGGGAGGAGCCAATCAAAATTGGATCTCCCCCCACAGCGCTGTCCACGACAGAGTTGCCCGTCCGGCACCGCACACAGACACACACACACAGTCACACACACACAGTCACACACACACAGTCACACACACACACACACAGTCACACACACACAGACATACACACAGACACACACAGTCACACACAGACACACACACAGACACACACACACAGACACACACACAGACACACACACAGTCACACACACACACAGTCACACACATACACACACACACAGCCACACACAGACACACACAAACAGTCACACACACAGACACACACAAACAGTCACACACAGACACACACAGACACACACACACAGACACACACAGTCACACACAGACACACATACACACAGACACACACACACGCAAGGTCACGATACCTTTATCGCGAGCTGCCCGCTGATCAGGACGTACAGAACCTCGCTCCCCACTCACTCGCGCACAGGCAGACACACACAGAGACCACAGCTCCCCCGGGTAGCCTCCAGCAGGCTGTAGGGGCAAGTGCTGTTACAGCCAGCCACTCACTCAACCACTCACTCAACCACTCACTCAGCCACTCACTCAGCCACTCACTCAGCCACTCACTCAGCTACTCACTCAGCCACTCACTCAGCTACTCACTCAGCCACTCAGCAACTCACTCAGCCACTCACTCAGCTACTCACTCAGCCACTCACTCAGCCACTCACTCAGCTACTCACTCACTCAGCCACTCACTCAGCTACTCACTCAGCTACTCACTCAGCTACTCACTCAGACACTCACTCAGACACTCAGCTACTCACTCAGCCACTCACTCAGACACTCATTCAGCCACTCACTCAGCCACTCACTCACACTCACCCACTCAGACACTCACGCACTCAGACACTCACTAACTCACTCAGACACTCACTCAGCCACTCACTCAGCTACTCACTCACTCAGCCACTCACTCAGCTACTCACTCACTCAGCCACTCACTCTCTCAGCCACTCACTCAGTAATTCACTCATCCACTCACTCAGCAACTCATTCACTCACTCAATAATTCACTCACTCAGACACTCACCCACTCAGCCACTCACTGAGCCACTCACTCAGCTACTCACTCAGCCACTCACTCACCCAGACACTCAGCCACTCAGCCACTCACTCAGTAATTTACTCAGCTACTCACTCCGACACTCACTCACTCAGACACTCACCCACTCAGCCACTCACTCAGTAATTCACTCACTCACTCAGACACTCACCCATTCAGCCACTCACTCAGCTACTCACTCAGCCACTCACTCAGCCACTCATTCACTCAGCCACTCATTCACTCAGCCACTCACTCACTCACTCAGTAATTCACTCAGCTACTCACTCAGCCACTCACTCACTCAGACACTCACCCACTCAGCCACTCACTCAGTAATTCACTCAGCTACTCACTCAGACACTTACTCAGACACTCACCTACTCAGCCACTCACTCAGCTACTCACTCAGCCACTCACTCAGCCACTCATTCACTCAGCCACTCACTCACTCAGCCACTCAGCCACTCACCCACTCAGACACTCGGCCACCTGCTCCGCCACTGACACATAGCAGAGAACACACAAACCTCCCCCGAGTAGTCTCCAGTTAGTTGTAGGGGCAAGTGCTGTTACACAGACACACACACACACTCAGCCACTCACTCAGCTACTCACTCAGCCACTCACTCACTCAGCCACTCACTCAGCAACTCACTCAGTCACTCACTCACTCAGCCACTCACTCAGCTACTCACTCAGTAATTCACTCAGCCACTCACTCAGCCACTCACTCAGCCACTCACTCAGCCACTCACTCAGCTACTCACTCAGCCACTCATTCACTCAGACACTCACTCACTCAGACACTCACTCACTCAGACACTCACTCACTCAGACACTCACTCAGCTACTCACTCAGCCACTCATTCACTCAGACACTCACTCACTCAGACACTCACTCACACTCACCCACTCAGACACTCACCCACTCAGCCACTCACTCACTCAGCCACTCACTCAGCTACTCACTCAGCCACTCATTCACTCAGACACTCACTCACTCAGACACTCACTCACTCAGACACTCACTCACTCAGCCACTCACTCAGCTACTCACTCAGACACTCACTCACTCAGACACTCACTCAGACACTCATTCAGCCACTCACTCAGCCACTCACTCACACTCACCCACTCAGACACTCACGCACTCAGACACTCACTAACTCACTCAGACACTCACTCAGCCACTCACTCAGCCACTCACTCAGCCACTCACTCAGCTACTCACTCAGCCACTCATTCACTCAGACACTCACTCACTCAGACACTCACTCACTCAGACACTCACTCACTCAGACACTCACTCACTCAGACACTCACTCAGCTACTCACTCAGCCACTCATTCACTCAGACCATCACTCACTCAGACACTCACTCACACTCACCCACTCAGACACTCACCCACTCAGCCACTCACTCACTCAGCCACTCACTCAGCTACTCACTCAGCCACTCATTCACTCAGACACTCACTCACTCAGACACTCACTCACTCAGACACTCACTCACTCAGCCACTCACTCAGCTACTCACTCAGACACTCACTCACTCAGACACTCACTCAGACACTCACTCACACAGACACAAAGCTCCCCCGGTAGCCTCTAGCAGGCTCTAGGGACAAGTCCTCTTGCACACACACAGGCAAAGCTCCCCCAGTGGCTGAGTTAGTACCTGAGTGAGTGAATGAGTGGGTGGGTGAATGAGTGGGTGGGTGAATGAGTGGGTGAGTGAATGAATGGGTGAGTGAATGAGTGGGTGGGTGAATGAGTGGGTGGGTGGGTGAGTGAATGAATGGGTGAGTGAATGAGTGGGTGG
The DNA here is from genome assembly GCF_048934315.1 of Petromyzon marinus. Classification (NCBI taxonomy): domain Eukaryota; kingdom Metazoa; phylum Chordata; class Hyperoartia; order Petromyzontiformes; family Petromyzontidae; genus Petromyzon; species Petromyzon marinus. Next base: position 581,571 of record NW_027422626.1, read on the forward strand.
GTGAATGAATGGGTGAGTGAATGAGTGGGTGGGTGAATGAATGGGTGAGTGAATGAGTGGGTGGGTGAATGAGTTGGTGGGCGAATGAGTGGGTGGGTGAATGAATGGGTTAGTTGGTGAGCGAATAAGTGGGTGGGTGAGTGAATGATTGGGTGGGTGAGTGTGAGTGTGTGTGTATGAGTCGGTGTGTGTGTCTGTGTGTGATAATAGGGCAGTTGTGGAGAGAGTGGAGAGTTTCCCATACCTGGGCAGTGTGCTTATGGCCGGCTCAAGTTTAACAGCGGAGGTCTCACTCCGAATCAGTCGAGCGGCAATATCTTTTTATCGGTTGCGTAACGCTGTGTGGAAGCTACCTGGTCTGTCGCTCCGCACTAAGCTTCAGGTCTTCTCGGCCACGGTCATTCCCTCCCTTCTCTACGCTTGCGAAACGTGGACCCCCCCTAATGGAACATCTTCGCCGGTTAGAAACATTTAGGCTGGCCTGCCTACGATCCATCCTGGGTTTAACCAGACTGGATTGTGTGAGGAGCTCACAAATCCTTGAAAGATCTGGGCAAAGTCCCATCGGTGAGCTCCTCCGGCAGGCAAGGCTGTGTTGGCTGGGTCATGTAGCCCGCATGCCCAGCCACCGCGTGCCGAAACAGCTTTTGTTTGGGCCGGATCGAGGGCTAAGCGGGCGCGGCACCGGCTAGAGAAGAGATGGAGTGATGTGGTACAGGAGGACGTGGAACTGAGTGGACTTGCCGATGACTGGTACCAGCGGTGTCAAGATCGGCCTCTGTGGAGGAGGCTCGTGAAGGACGCTGCTACTGGGCAGTTGGAGGCAGTCGCCCTCCAACAACAACGGAGGGCGGAGGAGCGACGCTCAGAACAACGAGCGGAGCGCCGGGTGGCTAAAGCACAGCAGGTTGGCACAGTAGGGGGCACAGGTGGTGCATCAGCCAGTCATCTCAGTCAGTCGACCCGTGGTATTTGGGTCTGCCCCGTGACCTCCTGCCAGCGGGCGTTCAAGGTGCACATGGCCTGGCACAAGCGTCGTGGTGACACACACAGACATCATTATCTATCGATGGAGACTTTGGGAATGTTCTGAAGACAAAGGTCCTTGATCCTCCCGTATAGCCTTGGATAGGATGTTGGGGCAAGTGCTGTAAGCGAGCACCTATGAAGGCTACCGGCGCTGTGGCACTCACTCACCCACTCAACCCACCCACCCACCCACTCACCCACCCACCCACTCACCCACCCACTCACTCACTCACCCACCCACTCACTCACCCACCCACTCACCCACCCACCCACCCACTCACCCACCCACCCACCCACCTCCACTCACTCACTCACCCACCCACTCACTCACCCACCCACTCACCCACCCACCCACTCACCCACCCACTCACCCACTCACCCACCCACTCACCCACCCACTCACCCACCCACTCACCCACCCACTCACTCACTCACCCACCCACTCACTCACCCACCCACTCACCCACCCACCCACTCACCCACCCACTCACCCACTCACCCACCCACTCACCCACCCACTCACCCACCCACCCACTCACCCACCCTCTCACTCACTCACCCTCCCACTCACTCACCCACCCACTCACCCACCCACCCACTCACCCACCCACTCACCCACCCACTCACTCCTCACCCACCCACTCACTCACCCACCCACTCACCCACCCACCCACTCACCCACCCACCCACTCACCCACCCACTCACTCACTCACCCACCCACTCACCCACCCACCCACTCACCCACCCACTCACCACCCACTCACTCACTCACCCACCCACTCACCCACCCACCCACTCACCCACCCACCCACTCACCCACCCACCCACTCACCCACCCACTCACTCACTCACCCACCCACTCTCCACCCACCCACTCACTCACCCACCCACCCACCCACTCATCCACCCACCCACTCACCCACCCACCCACCCACTCACCCACCCACCCACTCACCCACCTACTCACTCACTCACCCATTCACTCACCCACCCACCCACCCACTCACTCACCCACTCACTCATCCCACTCACTCACTCACCCACCCACTCACTCACCCACTCACTCACTCACCCACCCACTCACTCACCCACCCACTCACTCACCCACCCACCCACCCACTCATCCACCCACCCACTCACCTACCCCCCACTCACCCACCCACCCACTCACCCACCCACTCACTCACTCACCCACCCACTCACCCACCCACTCACTCACCCACCCACTCACTCACCCACCCACCCACCCACTCATCTACCCACCCACTCACCCACCCACCCACTCACCACCCAACCACTCACTCACCCACCCACTCACTCACCCACCCACTCACCCACTCGCCCACCCACTCACTCACCCATTCACTCACCCACCCACCACCACCCACTTACTCACCCACTCACTCACTCTCCCACTCACTCACTCACTCACCCACCCACTCTCCCACCCACTCACCCACCCACCCACTCCCCACTCGCCCACCCACCCACTCGCCCCACCCACCCACTCACCCACTCGCCCACCCACTCACCCACTCGCCCACCCACGCACCCACCCATTCACTCACCCACCCACCCACTCACTCACCCACTCACCCACCCACCCACTCCCCACCCACCCACTCGAACACGTCACCCACTCGCCCACCCACCCACTCACCCACTCACCCACCCACCCACTCATACACCCACCCACTCACCCACCCACCCACTCACCCACCCACTCACCACTCACCCACCCACTCCCTCACCCACCCACCCACCCACCACCATCCACCCACCTACTCACCCACTCACCCTCCACTCACTCACTCACTCCACCCACTCACTCCCACCCACCCTCTCATACACCCACTCACTCACTCACCCACCCACTCACTCACCCACCCACCCACCCACTCATCCACCCACCCACTCACCCACCCACCCACTCACCCACCCACTCTCACTCACCACCCACCCACTCACTCACCCACCCACCCTCACACCCACCCACCCACTCACAAAACCCACCCACTCACCCACCCACCCACTCTCACAACCACTCACTCACCCACCCACTCACCCACTCGCCACCCACTCATTCACCCATTCACTCACCCACCCACCACCCACTTACCTCACCCACTCACTCACTCACCCACTCACTCACTCACTCACCCACCCACTCACCCACCACTCACCCACCACCCACTCACCCACTCGCCCACCCACCCACTCGCCCACCCACTCACCCACTCGCCCACCCACTCACCCACCCTTCACTCACCCATTCACCCACCCACTCACTCACCCACTCACCCACCCACCCACCCACTCACCCACCCACCCACTCGCCCACCCACCCACTCACCCACTCGCCCACCCACCCACTCACCCACTCACCCACCCACCCACTCATACACCCACCCACTCACCCACCCACCCACTCACCCACCCACTCACTCACTCACTCACCCACCCACTCACTCACCCACCCACCCACCCACTCATCCACCCACCCACTCACCCACCCACCCACTCACCCACCCACTCACTCACTCACCCACCCACTCACTCACCCACCCACCCACTCACCCACCCTCCCACCACCCACCCACCCACTCACCCACCCACCCACTCACTCACCCACCCACTCACTCACCCACCCACCCACGCGCCCACCCACTCACCCACTCGCCCACCCACTCACTCACCCATTCACTCACCCACCACCCACCCTCCCACTTACTCACCCACTCACTCACTCACCCACTCACTCACTCACTCACCCACCCAATCACCCACCCACCCACTCACCCACCCACCCACTCACCCACTCGCCCACCCACCCACTCGCTCACCCACCCACTCACCCACTCGCCCACCCACTCACCCACTCGCCCACCCACTCACCCACCCATTCACTCACCCACCCACCCACCCACTCACTCACCCACTCACCCACCACCACTCACCCACCCACCCACCCACCCACTCACCCACTCGCCCACCCACCCACTCGCTCACCCACCCACTCACCCACTCGCCCACCCACTCACCCACTCGCCCACCCACTCACCCACCCATTCACTCACCCACCCACCCACCCACTCACTCACCCACTCACCCACCCACCCACTCACCCACCCACCCACTCGCCCACCCACCCACTCACCCACTCGCCCACCCACTCACTCACTCACTCACCCACTCACTCACCCATTCACTCACCCACCCACCCACCCACTCACTCACCCACTCACTCACCCCTCACCCACTCACTCACACACTCACTCACTCACCCACCCACTCACCCATTCACTCACACACTCACTCACTCACTCACCCACTCACCCACCCACCCACCCACTCACCCACCCACCCACTCGCCCACCCACCCACTCACCCACTCGCCCACCCACCCACTCACCCACTCACCCACCCACCCACTCATACACCCACCCACTCACCCACCCACCCACTCACCCACCCACTCACTCACTCACTCACCCACCCACTCACTCACCCACCCACCCACCCACTCATCCACCCACCCACTCACCCACCCACCCACTCACCCACCCACTCACTCACTCACCCACCCACTCACTCACCCACCCACCCACTCACCCACCCACCCACTCACCCACCCACCCACTCACCCACCCACCCACTCACTCACCCACCCACTCACTCACCCACCCACCCACCCACTCATCCACCCACCACTCACCCACCCACCCACTCACCCACCCACTCACTCACTCACCCACCCACTCACTCACCCACCCACCCACTCACCCACCCACCCACTCACCCACCCACCCACTCACCCACCCACCCACTCACTCACCCACCCACTCACTCACCCACCCACCCACTCGCCCCACCCACTCACCCACTCGCCCACCCACTCACTCACCCATTCACTCACCCACCCACCCACCCACTTACTCACCCACTCACTCACTCACCCACTCACTCACTCACTCACCCACCCAATCACCCACCCACCCACTCACCCACCCACCCACTCACCCACTCGCCCACCCACCCACTCGCTCACCCACCCACTCACCCACTCGCCCACCCACTCACCCACTCGCCCACCCACTCACCCACCCATTCACTCACCCACCCACCCACCCACTCACTCACCCACTCACCCACCCACCCACTCACCCACCCACCCACTCGCCCACCCACCCACTCACCCACTCGCCCACCCACTCACTCACTCACTCACCCACTCACTCACCCATTCACTCACCCACCCACCCACCCACTCACTCACCCACTCACTCACCCACTCACCACTCACTCACACACTCACTCACTCACCCACCCACTCACCCATTCACTCACACACTCACTCACTCACCCACCCACTCACCCACCCACCCACTCACTCACTCACCCACCCACTCACCCACCCACCCACTCACCCACCCACCCACTCGCCCACCCACCCACTCACCCACTCGCCCACCCACTCACCCACCCATTCACTCACCCACCCACCCACTCACTCACCCACTCATTCACCCACTCACCCACTCACTCACACATCTACTCACTCACCCACCCACTCACCCACCCACTCACCCACTCACTCACCCACCCACTCACCCACCCACTCACCCACTCGCCCACCCACTCACCCACCGCCCACCCACTCACTCACCCACTCACCCACTCACTCACCCACTCACCCACTCACCCACTCATACACTCACTCACCCACTCACCCACTCACTCACCCACTCACTCACCCACTCACTCACCAATCCACTCACCCACTCACTCATACACTCACTCACCCATTCACCCACTCACCAATCCACTCACGCACTCACTTATACACTCACTCACCCATTCACCCACTCACTCACCAACCCACTCACTCACCCACTCACTCACTCACCCACTCACTCACACACTCACTCACTCACTCACCCACCCACTCACCCACCCACTCACCCACTCACCCACCACTCACCCACGCCTCACCCCACCCACCCACTCACCCACTCGCCCACCCACTCACTCACCCATTCACTCACCCACCCACCCACCCACTCACTCACCCACACACCCACTCACTCACCCACTCACCCACCACTCACCTCCACTCTCACCCATTCACCCACTCACTCACCAATCCACTCACCACTCACTCATACACTCACTCACCCATTCACCCACTCACTCACCAACCCACTCACTCACCAACTCACTCACTCACTCATACACTCACTCACCCACTCCCCACTCACTCATCACTCACTCACTCACTCACCCACTCACTCACTCACTCACCCACTCACTCACACACTCACCTACTCACCCACTCACTCACTCACTCACCAACCCACTCACCCACCTCACCCACTCACCCACCCCACTCACCCACCCACCCACTCACCCACTCGCCCACCCACTCACTCACCCATTCACTCACCCACCCACCCACTCACTCACCCACTCATCCACTCACTCACCCACTCACCCACTCACTCACCCACTCACTCACCCATTCACCCACTCACTCACCAATCCACTCACCCACTCACTCATACACTCACTCACCCATTCACCACTCACTCACCAACCCACTAACTCACCAACTCACTCACTCACTCACTCATGCACTCACTCACCCACTCACCCACTCACTCATCCACTCACTCACTCACCCACCCACTCACTCACCCACTCACTCACTCACTCACCCACTCACTCATACACTCACTCACTCACTCACCCACTCACACACTCACTCACTCATACACTCACCCACTCATACACTCACCCACTCACTCACCCATTCACCCACTCACTCACCAATCCACTCACCCACTCACTCATACACTCACTCACCCATTCACCCACTCACTCACCAACCCACTCACTCACCAACTCACTCACTCACTCATGCACTCACTCACCCACTCACCCACTCACTCATTCACTCACTCACTCACCTACCCACTCACTCACCCACTCACTCACTCACCCACTCACTCATACACTCACCCACTCACCCACTCACTCATTCACTCACTCACTCACTCACCCACTCACCCACTCACTCACTCACTCACCCACTCACTCATACACCCACCCACTCACTCATACACTCACTTACTCACCCACTTACTCATACACTCACTCACCCACTCACTCATACACTCACCCATTCACCCAATCACTCACTAACCAACCAACCCACCCACTCACCCACCCACTCACTCACTCACCAACCCACTCACCAACCCCCACAGACACACAGTCAGACAAAGATCCCCTGTGTAGCCTGTAGCAGGCTGTAGGGGCAAGTGCTGCTAGCTACCGGCACTGTGGCACACACAGAGGGGGTGGGTGGCCAGCACCACCACAACCACCACCACAACCACCACTACAAAAACCACCACAACCACCACCACTACCACCACTACTACCACCACCACTACCACTACCACCACCACTACCATCACTACTACCACCACCAGAACCACCACCACTACCACTGCTACTACCACTACCACCACCACTACGACCACTACCACCACTACCACCACTACTACGACTACCACCACCACTACCACCACCACTACGACTACCACCACTATCACCACTACCACCACCACTACCACCACCACCACCACTACCACCACCACTACCACCACCACTACTACTACCACCACTACCACCACCACCACTACCACCACCACTACCACCACGACCACCACTACCACCACTACCACCACCACTACTACCACTACTACCACCATTACTACCACCACCACCACTACCACTACCACCACTACTACCACTACCACCACCACAACAACCACCACAACCACCACCACCACAACCACCAACACAACCACCACCACCACTACCACCACCACCACTACCACCACTACCACCACCACTACCACCACTACCACCACCACCACTACCACCACTACCACCACTACTACCACCACCACCACCACTACCACCACCACTACCACCACTACCACCACTACCACCACCACTACTACTAACACCACTACCACCACCACCACTACCACCACCACTACCACCACTACCACCACCACTACTACCACTACTACCACCCCTACCACCACCACCACTACCACCACCACTACTACCACCACCACCACTACCACCACCACTACCACCACTACCACCACTACCACCACCACTACCACCACTACCACCACAACTACCACCACTACTACCACCACCATCACTTCACCACCACTACCACCACCACTACCACCACTACCACCACTACGACTACCACCATCACCACTACCACCACTACCACCACTACGACTACCACCACTACCACCACCACTACCACCACTACCACCACCATTCCCACCACTACCACCACCACTACCACCACCACCACTACTACCACTACCACCACTACCACCACCATTACCACCACTACCAGCACTATCAACAACAACAACAATAACCACCATTCGCCACTAAGTGGCGGTGACATCACCACGACGCTTGTGCCAGGCCATGTGCACCTTGAGGCCACGTGAAGTGTCGAACGCCCGCTGGCAGGAGGACACGGGACAGACCCAGCAGGTGCCACGGGTCGACTGACTGAGATGATTGGCTGATGCACCTCCTGTGCCCCCTACTGTGCCAACTTGCTGTGCTTTAGCCACCCGGCGCTCCGCTCGTTGTTATGAGCGTCGCTCCTCCGCCCTCTGTTGTTGTTGGAGGGCGACTGCCTCCAACTGCCCAGTAGCGTCCTTCACGAGCCTCCTCCACAGAGGCCGATCTTGACACCGCTGGTACCAGTCATCGGCAAGTCCACTCAGCTCCACGTCCTCCTGTACCACGTCACTTCATCTCTTCTCTAGCCCGTGCCGCGCCCGTTTAGCTCCCTCGATCCGGCCGAGCAAAAGCTGTTTCGGCATGCGGTGGCTGGGCATGCGGGCTACATGACCCAGCCAACGCAGCCTTGCGTGCCGGAGGAGCTCACCGATGGGACTTTGTTCAGATATTTGAAGGATTTGTGAGCTCCTGACACAATCCAGCCTGGTTAAACCCAGGATGGATCGTAGGCAGGCTAGCCTAAATGTTTCTAACCGGCGAAGATGTTCCACTAGGGGGGTCCACGTTTCGCAAGCGTAGAGAAGGGAGGGAATGACCGTGGCCGAGAAGACCTGAAGCTTAGTGCGGAGCGACAGACCAGGTATCTTCCACACAGCGTTATGCAACCGATGAAAAGATATTGCCGCTCGACTGATTCGGAGTGAGACCTCTGCTGTTAAATGGGAGCCGGTCATAAGCACACTGCCCAGGTATGTGAAACTCTCCACTCTCTCCACAACTGCCCCATCACCAATTAGGAGTTGTGGGGGTGGAGTGTCCGATGGTACAAAATACCCAGGCAGGTGCTTAGTTTTGGTGGGGCTGATGGTAAGGCCCCATCTCTTCGTGGCAAGCTCCAGTCTCAGCAGCAGTGCCTCCAACTCCTCCTCTGAATGAGCAGCTATTACCAAATCACCGGCATACATAACATGGTTGAGCAATAGGGAGCCATCCCTTGACCGTACCCGGGCATCGATCAGCCTCCCATTATATCTGTACCATATGGAAATTCCTCCAGTACAGCCATCGAAGGCTTCACAAACTACGTGGTCAAAATAGATGTTAAATAATGTGGGAGCCAGAGGACATCCCTGTCGCACCCCAAGGTGTACAGGGAATGGCTCTGACTCCCGGCCACGTAGTTTTACCCGGGCCCGCTCACCATCATGAAGGTCCTTAATGATCGTGAGCAGAGGATCAGGGACTCCAAAAGCACAACCCAGAGCCCAGGCCTACTGATGGTATCATAGGCCTTGACCAGGTCAATAAAGCAGAGATGTAGGTCTTGCTGGAATTCCCTACACCACTGCTGTAGCAGACGGACAGAAAATATGGCATCTGTGCAGGACCGCCCTTTCCTGAAACCGCATTGGGGCTCCGCAAGCCTCTCCTCAGCGTGCCTGGCAAGGCGATACTGAATAATCCTTGCCAGGACCTTTCCCGGCACACTGAGGAGTGAAATGCCCCTGTAGTTGTTACAGTCTGTGCGGTCCCCCTTCTTAAAGAGGGGGACCACCAGGGCATCCTTCCACTCCTGCGGAACCTGTCCAGCGGTCCAGACTGTTGTTATGATGTCATATAGGGCAGTCTGTGCACAAACGCCACCCTCCCTCAGAATTTCGCTTGGGGAGATCATCTCTGCCCGCTGCCTTTCCTGATCTCAGACTCCGGATCGCCTTCAGTACTTCCTCAACAGATAGCACCTCAGTCAGCCACTCACAGGGGGTGACTTCTTCCAATATTTGAGGCACTACAGCCTCAGCAGGGTCACCCTCACTTTGTGCCACGATGTTTTCCGGGCCGAGGGATTTGCCCTTCCCCAGGACCTCACAGAAATGCTCAGCAAATCTGCAAACCTGTTCTTGGGGGTCGGAGATTGGATAACCGTTCTTTCCCAAAGTTATGGTAATAGTTACAGCACTGCAGGTTACTTTTTTGATGTAGTTAAAGAGCGATTTGTGATCGTGGGCCATTGAGGCAGACTCCATCTCCTCAGCAACCCACGACCACCACCCATCCTTGCAGCGCCTCACGGCTCTCTGAACCTCCGAGCGAAGGCTGCGGTAAGCCTCCTCATTCTCTGACGTGGGATGCTGTAGACGATGACAGTGGGCCTGTCGCTTTGTCTCAGCCAGCCCGAACACCTCTGTCAGCCAGGGTCTCTGGGGAGGTCTGGACCGCGTACCCAAAGCAGCCATTGCAGCTGCATGAGCCACAGTCCTAAACCTCGCCCATTTACCCTCGACATCAGGAGGAGTGGGGGACGATGCCAACCCCAGCCGCAAGCGATGATGAAATTCTCGCTTGCAACTTTCATCAGCTAGCTGAGACCAGGCCACCTTGGGTTTGAATGGGGTCCTGGGTATACACCCACCACCGGAGTGGAAGAATGGCAGGCGCATCTTACAGATGTCAGATCAGCTCCACGGTAGGTCCTGGTGTCAAGGACATGGGCTCGCATCCGCTGTTCCGTCACTATGTAGTCCAGCAGATGTTCTTGCTTGGACCCGGCATGCATCCTTGATGTTGTGTGGATGCGCCGATGCGGGAACAGCGAGTTGGTAATTACAAGCCCATGGGCTGCACAAAAATCTAGCAGCCTCCTACCGTTGTTATTGAGCTGATCTGGCCCATGCCTTCCAATCACTCCAGACCAGGTGCCAGCATCATGACCAACTCGGGCATTGAAGTCACCCAACAAGATGACTCTATCCCAAGGGACCACTTTAGCCAGCATCTGTGACAGGAGGTCATAGAAGCCATTTGACTCATCGGCTTTGCCTGCATCCCTCCACGGATGTTCGTCTTCGGCGGGGGCATAAGTAACCACGACCACCACTCCTCGCCTCCGGTTGATGGGAAGGCGAGCCCAAAGAAGCCTGGGGCTTACAGCTTCCCACACCTCACCGCCACGCTCCCACGCCCCCTTCATTCTTTTGTTCAAAAGAAGAGCCACACCCTGTTGTTTGGCAGTCTGCTGCGCCGAGTAGAGGACTGTCCACCCCTCATGGTGGCAGGAGCCAGAGCCGGTGCTCTGGACCTCCTGAATGCCACAAAGATCCAGGCGGTACCGGTCCAGCTCCCGACAGAGGAGTGGCAGCCTCTCCTCCGCAGTGAGCGTTCGAACATTCCACGTGGCCACCCGTAGTGGCTTTTCGTTGTTTCTGGAGGAGCCCCGAGGGTAGAGATTCAATCTCCTGGCTCCGCCAATTGGGGTTTGGCCAGGAGACGTCATAGACGCCTGTCCCCCCGGGGCCTCCGGCACAAGCATATTAGTTATATATTTCAGTCGTGGTTTTGTGGTAATTAATTGAAGGTGGAGGGGTTACCAGCCCCTCGCACCCGTTCAGAGCCCCCGTTTAGCCCCTGTGGTGGACACAGACGCCATGAGGGGAGGAGCCAATCAAAATTGGATCTCCCCCCACAGCACTGTCCACGACAGAGTTGCCCGTCCGGCACCGCGAGGAGGTACGGGGTTTTTTTTTGCCGGACACACACACAGACACACACAGGCACTTACACACATACAGACATGCTCACTCCCACACACAGACACACACACACACAGACACACACACCTACACACAGACACACACACCTACACGCAGACACACGCTCATCCCACACACACACACAGACACACACACAGACACACACACCTACACACACACATGCTCACTCCCACACACAGACACACAGACACACACAGACACACGCTCACTCCCACACACAGACACACACACACAGACACACACACACCTATACACACAGACGCACGCTCAATCTCACACACAGACACAACAACAACCGCCATTCGCCACTAAGTGGCGGTGACGTCACCACGACGCTTGTGCCAGGCTATGTGCACCCTGAGGCCACGTGAAGTGTCGAACGCCCGCTGGCAGGAGGTCACGGGGCAGACCCAGGTGCCACGGGTCGACTGACTGAGATGACTGGCTGATGCACCACCTGTGCCCCCTACTGTGCCAACCTGCTGTGCTTTAGCCACCCGGCGCTCCGCTCGTTGTTCTGAGCGTCGCTCCTCCGCCCTCCGTTGTTGTTGGAGGGCGACTGCCTCCAACTGCCCAGTAGCAGCGTCCTTCACGAGCCTCCTCCACAGAGGCCGATCTTGACACCGCTGGTACCAGTCATCGGCAAGTCCACTCAGCTCCACGTCCTCCTGTACCACATCACTCCATCTCTTCTCTAGCCCGTGCCGCGCCCGCTTAGCCCCCTCAATCCGGCCAAACAAAAGCTGTTTCGGCATGCGGTGGCTGGGCATGCGGGCTACATGACCCAGCCATCGCAGCCTTGCCTGCCGGAGGAGCTCACCGATGGGACCCTGCCCAGATCTTTCAAGGATTTGTGAGCTCCTCACACAATCCAGTCTGGTTAAACCCAGGATGGGTCGTAGGCAGGCCAGCCTAAATGTTTCTAACCGGCGAAGACACACACACACAGACACACACACCTACACACAGACACACGCTCACTCCCACACACACACAGACACCCTGCTCACTCCCACACACAGACACACACACAGACACACTCCCACACACAGACACACACACACTCCCACACACAGACACACACACAGACACACTCCCACACACACACAGACACACGCTCACTCCCACACACAGACACACACACACACAGACACACACAGACACACTCCCACACACACACTCCCACACACACACAGACACATACACACACAGACACACGCTCACTCCCACACACAGACACACACACACAGACACACACAGACACACTCCCACACACACACTCCTACACACAGACACACACAGACACACGCTCTCATTCCTCTATAAATATTATCGCCCAAAGGTTCACTTTGTTATTCGAAAGTTATTGAACAGCACTCAACATCATCATCATCAGCTGGCCCATCATCATCAGCAGCATCATCACCATCATCATCAGCAGCAGCATCACCATCAGCCGAATTAGCAGCATCAACATAACCATCCACATCACCACCACCATCATCATCATCAGCAGCATCACCACCATCATCATCAACATCATCAGCAGCAGCAACCAAATCATCATCAGCAGCATGTAATCATCATTATCAGCAGCAGCAGCAGCTATAATCATCATCACCACCATCATCATTATCATCATCATCATCATCACAACCACCATCATCACCACCATCACAACCACCATCATCACCATCACCACCATCACCACCATCACCACCATCATCATCACCACCATCACCATCACCACCATCATCGTCACCACCACCATCATTACCATCACCACTACCACCATCATCACCACCATCATCATTATCATCATCATCACAACCACCATCATCACCACCATCATCACCACCATCATCATCACCATCATCACCACCACCACCATCACCACCATCATCACCATCATCACCACCATCACCACCATTATCATTGTCACCACCACCATCATCACCACCACCACTACCACCATCATCACCACCACCATCATCACCATCACCACCATCACCACCATCACCACCACCACCACCATCATCACCACCATCACCACCATCATCAACACCACCACCACCACCATCACCACCACCACCACCATCATCATTATCATCATCATCACAACCACCATCATCACCACCATCATCACCACCATCATCATCACCATCATCACCACCACCACCATCACCACCATCATCACCATCATCACCACCATCACCACCATTATCATTGTCACCACCACCATCATCACCACCACCACTACCACCATCATCACCACCACCATCATCACCATCACCACCATCACCACCATCACCACCACCACCACCATCATCACCACCATCACCACCATCATCAACACCACCACCACCACCATCACCACCACCACCACCATCATCATTATCATCATCATCACAACCACCATCATCACCACCATCATCACCACCACCATCACCACTACCACCATCACCACCACCGCCACCACCGGACGATGGCTCCGCTGCCGCTGGTGATCTTCCTGATTCTGGCCGCGCACCGAAGCGTCGGCAGTGGCAGCCGGGGACCCGGGCGGTTCTCGGGTGGCGGGAGGACCGAAGGGGAGCCGGCAACACCAGAGGCCCCTTCGGACGCGGGGTCCCCAGGCCCGTCATGGCCACGGGGATCAGCGGCAGGGTCAAGGTACGAAGAGCCGGCAACACCAGAGGCCCCTTCGGACGCGGGGTCCCCAGGCCAGCCGGGGCCACGGGGGTCAGTGGCAGGGTCAAGGTACGAAGGGGAGCCGGCATCACCAGAGGCCCCTTCAGACGTGGGGTCCCCAGGCCAGCCGGGGCCACGGGGATCAGCGGCGGGGTCAAGGTACGAAGGGGAGCCGGCAACACCAGAGGCCCCTTCGGACGCGGGGTCCCCAGGCCAGCCGGGGCCGTGGGGATCAGCGGCGGGGTCAAAGTATGAAGGGGAGCCGGCATCACCAGAGGCCCCTTCAGACGCGGGGTCCCCAGGCCAGCCACGGGGGTCAGTGGCAGGGTCAAGGTACGAAGGGGAGCCGGCATCACCAGAGGCCCCTTCAGACGCGGGGTCCCCAGGCCAGCCACGGGGGTCAGTGGCAGGGTCAAGGTACGAAGGGGAGCCGGCATCACCAGAGGCCCCTTCAGACGCGGGGTCCCCAGGCCAGCCACGGGGGTCAGTGGCAGGGTCAAGGTACGAAGGGGAGCCGGCATCACCAGAGGCCCCTTCAGACGCGGGGTCCCCAGGCCAGCCACGGGGGTCAGCGGCGGGGTCAAGGTACGAAGGGGAGCCGGCGGCTTCTTCACACCGAAGGGGACGAGGATCCTCCGGTTCCGGACAGCCGACGTCCACCCAGCGTCCGAAGCCGGCGAGGTCGGCGGGGTCAGCGGCGGGGTCGGCGGGGTCGGCGGGGTCGGCGGGGTCGGCGGGGTCGGTGGCGGGGTCGGCGGGGTCGGCGGGGTCGGCGGGGTCGGCGGGGTCGGCGGCGGGGTCGGCGGGGTCAGCGGGGTCGGCGAGGTCGGCGGGGTCGGCGAGGTCGGCGAGGGATCGAGCGTCCCAGGGAGCGTCACGGATCTGCGGCCGCGACTTCATCCGCGCTGTGATCCTCACGTGCGGCGCCGCCACTTGGAAGGGGTCCACGTCCGTCGCTCCTCCTCCTCCTCATCCTCCTCCTCATCCTCCTCCTCCACCTCCTCATCCTCCTGCTGCTCCACCAGCGCCTCGTCACCGCCGGCCTCCCCGCCGTGCCCAGGGGGAGTCGCCGCCGCCGCAGGGAGGGGCTGGAGGAGCTGCGAGAGGCGAAGTGACAGAGGTGGGAGACACGGTGAGTAGTAGTAGTAGCGCATGTAGTAGTAGTAGCGCATGTAGTAGTAGTAGTGCATGTAGTAGTAGTAGTGCATGTAGTAGTAGTACATGTAGTAGTAGTATATATAGTAGTACATGTAGTAGTAGTAGATGTAGTAGTAGTAGTACATGTAGTAGTAGTAGTACATGTAGTAGTAGATGTGGTAGTAGATGTATTAGTAGTAGATGTAGTAGTAGTAGATGTAGTAGTAGTAGATGTAGTAGTAGTAGATGTAGTAGTAGATGTATTAGTAGTAGATGTAGTAGTAGTAGATGTAGTAGTAGTAGATGTAGTAGTATATGTAGTAGTAGTAGATGTGGTAGTAGTAGATGTAGTAGTAGATGTAGTAGTAGTAGATGTAGTAGTAGTAGTAGATGTAGTAGTACATGTAGTAGTAGTAGTAGATGTAGTAGTAGTAGGTGTAGTAGTAGTAGATGTTGTAGTAGTAGATGTAGTAGTAGTAGATGTAGTAGTAGTAGATGTAGTAGTAGTAGATGTAGTAGTAGTTGTAGATGTAGTAGTAGTAATAGATGTAGTAGTAGTAGATGTAGTAGTAGTAGATGTAGTAGATGTGGTAGTAGTAGATGTAGTAGTAGTAGATGTAGTAGTAGTAGATGTAATAGTAGTAGATGTAGTAGTAGTAGTAGATGTAGTAGTAGTAGATGTAGTAGTAGTAGATGTAGTAGTAGATGTAGTAGTAGTAGATGTAGTAGTAGATGTAGTAGTAGTAGTAGATGTAGTAGTAGTAGATGTAGTAGTAGTAGATGTAGTAGTAGATGTAGTAGTAGTAGATGTAGTAGTAGATGTAGTAGTAGTAGTAGATGTAGTAGTAGTAGATGTAGTAGTAGTAGATGTAGTAGTAGATGTAGTAGTAGTAGATGTAGTAGTAGTAGATGTAGTAGTAGTAGATGTAATAGTAGTAGATGTAGTAGTAGATGTAGTAGTAGTAGTAGATGTAGTAGTAGTAGATGTAATAGTAGTAGATGTAGTAGTAGATGTAGTAGTAGTAGTAGATGTAGTAGTAGTAGATGTAGTAGTAGTAGATGTAGTAGTAGATGTAGTAGTAGTAGATGTAGTAGTAGATGTAGTAGTAGTAGATGTAGTAGTAGTAGATGTAGTAGTAGATGTAGTAGTAGTAGATGTAGTAGTAGTAGATGTAGTAGTAGATGTAGTAGTAGTAGATGTAGTAGTAGTAGATGTAGTAGTAGATGTAGTAGTAGCAGATGTAGTAGTAGATGTAGTAGTAGTAGATGTAGTAGTAGATGTAGTAGTAGTACATGCAGTAGTAGTAGATGTAGTAGTAGTACATGCAGTAGTAGTAGATGTAGTAGTAGTAGATGTAGTAGTAGTAGTAGATGTAGTAGTAGTAGATGTAGTAGTAGTGGTAGATGTAGTAGCAGATGTAGTAGTAGTAGATGTAGTAGTAGTAGATGTAGTAGTAGATGTAGTAGTAGATGTAGTAGTAGATGTAGTAGTAGTAGTAGTAGATGTAGTAGTAGTAGATATAGTAGTATTAGATGTAGTAGTAGTAGTTGTAGTAGTAGTAGATGTAGTAGTAGATGTAGTAGTAGATGTAGTAGTAGTAGTAGATGTAGTAGTAGTAGTAGATGTAGTAGTAGTAGATGTAGTAGTAGTAGATGTAGTA
This sequence comes from Petromyzon marinus, assembly GCF_048934315.1. Lineage (NCBI taxonomy): Eukaryota > Metazoa > Chordata > Hyperoartia > Petromyzontiformes > Petromyzontidae > Petromyzon > Petromyzon marinus. The sequence continues at coordinate 599,216 of NW_027422626.1, forward strand.
GCAGATGTAGTAGTAGTAGATGTAGTAGTAGATGTAGTAGTAGTAGATGTAGTAGATGTAGTAGTAGTAGATGTAGTAGTAGTAGATGTAGTAGTAGTAGATGTAGTAGTAGTAGTAGTAGATGTAGTAGTAGATGTAGTAGTAGATGTAGTAGTAGTAGATGTAGTAGTAGGTGTAGCAGTTGTAGTAGATGTAGTAGTAGTACATGCAGTAGTAGTACATGTAGTAGTAGTAGTTGTAGATGTAGTAGTAGATGTAGTAGTAGTAGTAGTAGATGTAGTAGTAGTAGTTTTTGTAGTAGTAGTAGATGTAGTAGTAGTTTTTGTAGTAGTAGTAGATGTAGTAGTAGTAGATGTAGTAGTAGTAGATGTAGTAGTAGTAGATGTAGTAGTAGTAGTAGATGTAGTAGTAGTAGATGTAGTAGTTGTAGTTGTAGATGTAGTAGTAGTAGATGTAGTAGTAGTAGTAGATGTAGTAGTAATAGATGTAGTAGTAGATGTAGTAGTAGTAGTAGATGTAGTAGTAGTAGATGTAGTCGTAGTAGTATTAGATGTAGTAGTAGTAGTTGTTGTAGTAGTAGTAGATGTAGTAGTAGTAGATGTAGTAGTAGATGTAATAGTAGTAGATGTAGTAGTAGTATATGTAGTAGTAGTAGATGTAGTAGTAGTAGATGTAGTAGTAGTAGTAGATGTAGTAGTAGATGTAGTAGTAGATGTAGTAGTAGTAGATGTAGTAGTAGGTGTAGCAGTTGTAGTAGATGTAGTAGTAGTAGATGTAGTAGTAGTAGATGTAGTAGTAGTAGATGTAGTAGTAGATGTAGTAGTAGTAGATGTAGTAGTAGTAGATGTAGTAGTAGTAGATGTAGTAGTAGTAGTAGTAGTAGATGTAGTAGTAGTAGTAGTAGATGTAGTAGTAGTAGATGTAGTAGTAGATGTAGTAGTAGTAGTAGATGTAGTAGATGTAGTAGTAGTAGATGTAGTAGTAGTAGATGTAGTAGTAGTAGATGTAGTAGTAGTAGATGTAGTAGTAGATGTAGTAGGATGTAGTAGTAGTAGATGTAGTAGTAGGTGTAGCAGTTGTAGTAGATGTAGTAGTAGTAGATGTAGTAGTAGTAGATGTAGTAGTAGTAGATGTAGTAGTAGATGTAGTAGTAGTAGATGTAGTAGTAGTAGATGAAGTAGTAGTAGATGTAGTAGTAGTAGATGAAGTAGTAGTAGATGTAGTAGTAGTAGATGTAGTAGTAGTAGATGTAGTAGTAGTAGATGTAGTAGTAGTAGATGTAGTAGTAGTAGATGTAGTAGTAGTAGATGTAGTAGTAGTAGATGTTGTAATAGTAGATGTAGTAGTAGTAGTAGATGTAGTAGTAGTAGATGTAGTAGTAGATGTAGTAGATGTAGTAGTAGATGTAGTAGTAGTAGATGTAGTAGTAGTAGATGTAGTAGTAGATGTAGTAGTAGTAGTAGATGTAGTAGTAGTAGATGTAGTAGTAGATGTAGTAGTAGTAGATGTAGTAGTAGTAGATGTAGTAGATGTAGTAGTAGTAGATGTGGTAGTAGTAGATGTAGTAGTAGTAGATGTAGTAGTAGTAGATGTAGTAGTAGATGTAGTAGTAGTAGATGTAGTAGTAGATGTGGTAGTAGTAGATGTAGTAGTAGTAGATGTAGTAGTAGATGTAGTAGTAGTAGATGTAGTAGTAGTAGATGTAGTAGTAGATGTAGTAGATGTAGTAGTAGTAGATGTAGTAGTAGTAGATGTAGTAGTAGTAGATGTAGTAGTAGTAGTAGATGTAGTAGTAGATGTAGTAGTACATGCAGTAGTAGTAGATGTAGTAGTAGTAGATGTAGTAGTAGTAGTAGATGTAGTAGTAGTAGATGTAGTAGTAGTGGTAGATGTAGTAGTAGATGTAGTAGTAGTAGATGTAGTAGATGTAGTAGTAGTAGATGTAGTAGTAGATGTAGTAGTAGTAGATGTAGTAGTAGTAGTAGATGTAGTAGTAGTAGTAGATATAGTAGTATTAGATGTAGTAGTAGTTGTAGTAGTAGTAGATGTAGTAGTAGTAGATGTAGTAGTAGATGTAGTAGTAGTAGTAGATGTAGTAGTAGATGTAGTAGTAGTAGTAGTAGATGTAGTAGTAGTAGATGTAGTAGTAGTAGATGTAGTAGTAGATGTAGTAGTAGTAGATGTAGTAGTAGTAGATGTAGTAGTAGTAGATGTAGTAGTAGTAGTAGATGTAGTAGTAGTAGATGTAGTAGTAGATGTAGTAGATGTAGTAGTAGATGTAGTAGTAGTAGATGTAGTAGTAGTAGATGTAGTAGTAGTAGATGTAGTAGTAGTAGTAGATGTAGTAGTAGTAGATGTAGTAGTAGATGTAGTAGTAGTAGTAGATGTAGTAGATGTAGTAGTAGTAGATGTAGTAGTAGTAGATGTAGTAGTAGTAGATGTAGTAGTAGTAGTAGATGTAGTAGTAGTAGATGTAGTAGTAGTAGATGTAGTAGTAGATGTAGTAGTAGTAGATGTAGTAGTAGTAGATGTAGTAGTAGTAGATGTAGTAGTAGTAGTAGATGTAGTAGTAGTAGTAGTAGATGTAGTAGTAGTAGATGTAGTAGTAGATGTAGTAGTAGTAGTAGATGTAGTAGATGTAGTAGTAGTAGATGTAGTAGTAGTAGATGTAGTAGTAGTAGATGTAGTAGTAGTAGTAGTAGATGTAGTAGTAGATGTAGTAGTAGATGTAGTAGTAGTAGATGTAGTAGTAGGTGTAGCAGTTGTAGTAGATGTAGTAGTAGTAGATGTAGTAGTAGTAGATGTAGTAGTAGTAGATGTAGTAGTAGATGTAGTAGTAGTAGATGTAGTAGTAGTAGATGTAGTAGTAGTAGATGTAGTAGTAGTAGATGTAGTAGTAGTAGATGTAGTAGTAGTAGATGTAGTAGTAGTAGATGTAGTAGTAGTAGATGTAGTAGTAGTAGATGTTGTAATAGTAGATGTAGTAGTAGTAGTAGATGTAGTAGTAGTAGATGTAGTAGTAGATGTAGTAGTAGTAGATGTAGTAGTAGTAGATGTAGTAGTAGTAGATAGTAGTAGATGTAGTAGTAGATGTAGTAGTAGATGTAGTAGTAGTAGATGTAGTAGTAGTAGATGTAGTAGTAGTAGATGTAGTAGTAGTTGTAGATGTAGTAGTAGTAGTAGATGTAGTAGTAGTAGATGTAGTAGTAGATGTAGTAGATGTAGTAGTAGTAGTAGATGTAGTAGTAGATGTAGTAGTAGTAGATGTAGTAGTAGTAGATGTAGTAGTAGTAGATGTAGTAGTAGATGTAGTAGTAGTAGATGTAGTAGTAGTAGATGTAGTAGTAGTAGATGTAGTAGTAGTAGTAGATGTAGCAGTAGAAGTAGTAGATGTAGTAGTAGTAGATGTAGTAGTAGTATATGTAGTAGTAGTAGATGTAGTAGTAGTAGATGTAGTAGTAGTAGATGTAGTAGTAGTAGTAGATGTAGTAGTAGTAGATGTAGTAGTAGTAGTAGATGTAGTAGTAGATGTAGTAGTAGTACATGTAGTAGTAGTAGATGTAGTAGTAGATGTAGTAGTAGTAGTAGATGTAGTAGTAGTAGATGTAGTAGTAGATGTAGTAGTAGTAGATGTAGTAGTAGTAGATGTAGTAGTAGTAGATGTAGTAGTAGTAGATGTAGTAGTAGATGTAGTAGTAGTAGTAGATGTAGTAGTAGATGTAGTAGTAGTACATGCAGTAGTAGTAGATGTAGTAGTAGTAGATGTAGTAGTAGTAGTAGATGTAGTAGTAGTAGATGTAGTAGTAGTGGTAGATGTAGTAGTAGATGTAGTAGTAGTAGATGTAGTAGATGTAGTAGTAGTAGATGTAGTAGTAGATGTAGTAGTAGTAGATGTAGTAGTAGTAGTAGTAGATGTAGTAGTAGTAGATATAGTAGTATTAGATGTAGTAGTAGTTGTAGTAGTAGTAGATGTAGTAGTAGTAGATGTAGTAGTAGATGTAGTAGTAGTAGTAGTAGATGTAGTAGTAGTAGATGTAGTAGTAGTAGTAGATGTAGTAGTAGATGTAGTAGTAGTAGATGTAGTAGTAGTAGTAGATGTAGTAGTAGTAGATGTAGTAGTAGTAGATGTAGTAGTAGTAGATGTAGTAGTAGTAGATGTAGTAGTAGTAGATGTAGTAGTAGTAGTTGTAGTAGATGTAGTAGTAGTAGATGTAGTAGTAGTAGATGTAGTAGTAGTAGTAGATGTAGTAGATGTAGTAGTAGATGTAGTAGTAGATGTAGTAGTAGATGTAGTAGTAGATGTAGTAGCAGTAGATGTAGTAGTAGTAGATGTAGTAGTAGTAGTAGTAGATGTAGTAGTAGTAGATGTAGTAGTAGTAGATGTAGTAGTAGTAGTAGATGTAGTAGTAGTAGATGTAGTAGTAGTAGATGTAGTAGTAGTAGATGTAGTAGTAGTAGTAGATGTAGTAGTAGATGTAGTAGTAGATGTAGTAGTAGTAGATGTAGTAGTAGGTGTAGTAGATGTAGTAGTAGTAGATGTAGTAGTAGTAGATGTAGTAGTAGTAGATGTAGTAGTAGTAGATGTAGTAGTAGTAGTAGATGTAGTAGTAGTAGATGTAGTAGTAGTGGTAGATGTAGTAGTAGATGTAGTAGTAGTAGTAGATGTAGTAGTAGTAGATGTAGTAGTAGTAGATGTAGTAGTAGTAGTAGATGTAGTAGTAGATGTAGTAGTAGATGTAGTAGTAGTAGATGTAGTAGTAGGTGTAGTAGATGTAGTAGTAGTAGTAGTAGATGTAGTAGTAGTAGATGTAGTAGTAGTAGATGTAGTAGTAGTAGATGTAGTAGTAGTAGATGTAGTAGTAGTAGTAGATGTAGTAGTAGTAGATGTAGTAGTAGTGGTAGATGTAGTAGTAGATGTAGTAGTAGTAGATGTAGTAGATGTAGTAGTAGTAGATGTAGTAGTAGGTGTAGTAGATGTAGTAGTAGTAGTAGTAGATGTAGTAGTAGTAGATGTAGTAGTAGTAGATGTAGTAGTAGTAGATGTAGTAGTAGTAGATGTAGTAGTAGTAGTAGATGTAGTAGTAGTAGATGTAGTAGTAGTGGTAGATGTAGTAGTAGATGTAGTAGTAGTAGATGTAGTAGATGTAGTAGTAGTAGATGTAGTAGTAGATGTAGTAGTAGTAGATGTAGTAGTAGTAGATGTAGTAGTGTAGTAGATATAGTAGTATTAGATGTAGTAGTAGTGTAGTAGTAGTATATGTAGTAGTAGTAGATGTAGTAGTAGATGTAGTAGTAGTAGTAGATGTAGTAGTAGATGTAGTAGTAGTAGTAGTAGATGTAGTAGTAGTAGATGTAGTAGTAGTAGATGTAGTAGTAGATGTAGTAGTAGTAGATGTAGTAGTAGTAGATGTAGTAGTAGTAGATGTAGTAGTAGTAGTAGATGTAGTAGTAGTAGATGTAGTAGTAGATGTAGTAGATGTAGTAGTAGATGTAGTAGTAGTAGATGTAGTAGTAGTAGATGTAGTAGTAGTAGATGTAGTAGTAGTAGTAGATGTAGTAGTAGTAGATGTAGTAGTAGTAGTAGTAGATGTAGTAGATGTAGTAGTAGTAGATGTAGTAGTAGTAGATGTAGTAGTAGATGTAGTAGTAGTAGATGTAGTAGTAGATGTAGTAGTAGTAGATGTAGTAGTAGTAGATGTAGTAGTAGATGTAGTAGTAGTAGATGTAGTAGTAGATGTAGTAGTAGTAGTAGATGTAGTAGTAGTAGATGTAGTAGTAGTAGATGTAGTAGTAGATGTAGTAGTAGTAGATGTAGTAGTAGTAGATGTAGTAGTAGTAGATGTAGTAGTAGTAGATGTAGTAGTAGATGTAGTAGTAGTAGTAGATGTAGTAGTAGTAGATGTAATAGTAGTAGATGTAGTAGTAGATGTAGTAGTAGTAGTAGATGTAGTAGTAGTAGATGTAGTAGTAGTAGATGTAGTAGTAGATGTAGTAGTAGTAGATGTAGTAGTAGATGTAGTAGTAGTAGATGTAGTAGTAGTAGATGTAGTAGTAGATGTAGTAGTAGTAGATGTAGTAGTAGTAGATGTAGTAGTAGATGTAGTAGTAGTAGATGTAGTAGTAGTAGATGTAGTAGTAGATGTAGTAGTAGCAGATGTAGTAGTAGATGTAGTAGTAGTAGATGTAGTAGTAGATGTAGTAGTAGTACATGCAGTAGTAGTAGATGTAGTAGTAGTACATGCAGTAGTAGTAGATGTAGTAGTAGTAGATGTAGTAGTAGTAGTAGATGTAGTAGTAGTAGATGTAGTAGTAGTGGTAGATGTAGTAGCAGATGTAGTAGTAGTAGATGTAGTAGTAGTAGATGTAGTAGTAGATGTAGTAGTAGATGTAGTAGTAGTAGTAGATGTAGTAGTAGTAGATATAGTAGTAGTAGATGTAGTAGTAGTAGTTGTAGTAGTAGTAGATGTAGTAGTAGATGTAGTAGTAGATGTAGTAGTAGTAGTAGATGTAGTAGTAGTAGTAGATGTAGTAGTAGTAGATGTAGTAGTAGTAGATGTAGTAGCAGATGTAGTAGTAGTAGATGTAGTAGTAGATGTAGTAGTAGTAGATGTAGTAGATGTAGTAGTAGTAGATGTAGTAGTAGTAGATGTAGTAGTAGTAGATGTAGTAGTAGTAGTAGTAGATGTAGTAGTAGATGTAGTAGTAGATGTAGTAGTAGTAGATGTAGTAGTAGGTGTAGCAGTTGTAGTAGATGTAGTAGTAGTAATGCAGTAGTAGTACATGTAGTAGTAGTAGTTGTAGATGTAGTAGTAGATGTAGTAGTAGTAGTAGATGTAGTAGTAGTAGTAGTTGTAGTAGTAGTAGATGTAGTAGTAGTTTTTGTAGTAGTAGTAGATGTAGTAGTAGTAGATGTAGTAGTAGTAGATGTAGTAGTAGTAGATGTAGTAGTAGTAGTAGATGTAGTAGTAGTAGATGTAGTAGTGTAGTTGTAGATGTAGTAGTAGTAGATGTAGTAGTAGTAGTAGATGTAGTAGTAATAGATGTAGTAGTAGATGTAGTAGTAGTAGATGTAGTAGTAGTAGATGTAGTAGTAGTAGGAGTGTAGTAGATGTAGTAGTAGTAGTAGATGTAGTAGTAGTAGATGTAGTAGTAGTAGATGTAGTAGTAGATGTAGTAGTAGTAGATGTAGTAGTAGTAGATGTAGTAGTAGTAGATGTAGTAGTAGTAGATGTAGTAGTAGTAGTAGATGTAGTAGTAGATGTAGTAGTAGATGTAGTAGTAGTAGATGTAGTAGTAGGTGTAGCAGTTGTAGTAGATGTAGTAGTAGTAGATGTAGTAGTAGTAGATGTAGTAGTAGTAGATGTAGTAGTAGATGTAGTAGTAGTAGATGTAGTAGTAGTAGATGTAGTAGTAGTAGATGTAGTAGTAGTAGTATGTAGTAGTAGTAGTAGTAGATGTAGTAGTAGTAGATGTAGTAGTAGTATGTAGTAGTAGTAGGTAGATGTAGTAGATGTAGTAGTAGTAGATGTAGTAGTAGTAGATGTAGTAGTAGTAGATGTAGTAGTAGTAGATGTAGTAGTAGTAGTAGATGTAGTAGTAGTAGATGTAGTAGTAGTGTAGTAGTAGTAGTAGATGTAGTAGTAGTAGATGTAGTAGTAGTAGATGTAGTAGTAGTAGTAGATGTAGTAGTAGTAGATGTAGTAGTAGTAGATGTAGTAGTAGTAGATGTAGTAGTAGTAGATGTAGTAGTAGTAGATGTAGTAGTAGTAGATGTAGTAGTAGTAGATGTAGTAGTAGTAGATGTAGTAGTAGTAGATGTAGTAGTAGTAGATGTAGTAGTAGTAGATGTAGTAGTAGTAGATGTAGTAGTAGTAGATGTAGTAGTAGTAGTAGATGTAGTAGTAGTAGATGTAGTAGTAGATGTAGTAGTAGTAGATGTAGTAGTAGATGTAGTAGTAGTAGATGTAGTAGTAGTAGATGTAGTAGTAGATGTAGTAGTAGTAGATGTAGTAGTAGTAGATGTAGTAGTAGATGTAGTAGTAGTAGATGTAGTAGTAGTGAGGTAGTGTAGTAGTAGATGTAGTAGTAGTAGATGTAGTAGTAGTAGATGTAGTAGTAGTAGATGTAGTAGTAGTAGATGTAGTAGTAGATGTAGTAGTAGTAGATGTAGTAGTAGATGTAGTAGTAGTAGATGTAGTAGTAGTAGATGTAGTAGTAGATGTAGTAGTAGTAGATGTAGTAGAATGTAGTAGTAGATGTAGTAGTGAAGTAGTAGTAGATGTAGTAGTAGTAGATGTAGTAGTAGTAGATGTAGTAGTAGTAGATGTAGTAGTAGTAGATGTAGTAGTAGTAGTAGTGTAGTAGTAGATGTAGTAGTAATGTAGTAGTAGTAGATGTAGTAGTAGTAGTAGATGTAGTAGTAGTAGATGTAGTAGTAGTAGATGTAGTAGTAGTAGTAGATGTAGTAGTAGATGTAGTAGTAGTAGATGTAGTAGATGTAGTAGTAGTTAGTAGTAGTAGTAGTGTGATGTAGTAGTAGTAGATGTAGTGATGTAGTAGAGTAGTAGATGTAGTAGTAGTAGTGATGTAGTAGTGTAGTAGTAGATGTAGTAGTAGTAGATGTAGTAGTAGTAGATGTAGTAGTAGTAGATGTAGTAGTAGTGTATGTAGTAGTGAGTAGAGTAGTAGAGTAGTAGTAGATGTAGTAGTAGATTAGTAGTAGATGTAGTAGTAGTAGATGTAGTAGTAGTAGATGTAGTAGTAGATGTAGTAGGATAGTAGATGTAGTAGTAGTAGATGTAGTAGTAGTAGATGTAGTAGTAGTAGTAGTATGTAGTAGTGATGTAGTAGATGTAGTAGTAGTATGTAGTAGTATAGTGTAGTAGTAGATGTAGTAGTAGTGATGTAGTAGTAGTAGATGTAGTAGTAGTAGATGTAGTAGTTGTTGAGTAGATGTAGTAGTAGATGTAGTAGTGTGGTAGTAGGATGTAGTAGGATGTAGTAGTAGTAGATGTAGTAGTAGTAGATGTAGTAGTAGTAGATGTAGTAGTAGTAGATTGTAGTAGGAGTGTTAGTAGTAGATGGAGTAGTAGTATAGTGTAGTAGTAGTAGATGTAGTAGTAGATGGATGTATGTAGTAGATGTAGTAGTAGTAGTTAGATGTAGTAGTAGTAGTTTGTAGTGTTGTAGTAGTAGTATAGATGTAGTAGGTTGAGTAGTAGTAGAATTTTAGAGTAGTTAGTAGATGTAGTAGTAGTTGAGTGTAGTAGGTGTATGAGGTAGTTGTAGGTAGGTAGT
>NW_027422626.1:608612-631112 GCF_048934315.1 Petromyzon marinus
AGCGTAGTAGAGACTCAGGTAGTGTAGTAGAGACTCAGGTAGTGTAGTAGAGACTCAGGTAGCGTAGTAGAGACTCAGGTAGTAGAGACTCAGGTAGTGTAGTAGAGACTCAGGTAGTGTAGTGGAGACTCAGGTAGCGTAGTAGAGACTCAGGTAGCGTAGTAGAGACTCAGGTAGCGTAGTAGAGACTCAGGTAGTGTAGTGGAGACTCAGGTAGCGTAGTAGAGACTCAGGTAGCGTAGTAGAGACTCAGGTAGTGTAGTAGAGACTCAGGTAGCGTAGTAGAGACTCAGGTAGTGTAGTAGAGACTCAGGTAGTGTAGTAGAGACTCAGGTAGTAGAGACTCAGGTAGCGTAGCAGAGACTCAGGTAGCGTAGTAGAGACTCAGGTAGTGTAGTAGAGACTCAGGTAGCGTAGTAGAGACTCAGGTAGCGTAGTAGAGACTCAGGTAGCGTAGTAGAGACTCAGGTAGCGTAGTAGAGACTCAGGTAGCGTAGTAGAGACTCAGGTAGCGTAGTAGAGACTCAGGTAGTGTAGTAGAGACTCAGGTAGTGTAGTAGAGACTCAGGTAGTGTAGTAGAGACTCAGGTAGTGTAGTAGAGACTCAGGTAGTAGAGACTCAGGTAGTGTAGTAGAGACTCAGGTAGTGTAGTAGAGACTCAGGTAGTAGAGACTCAGGTAGTGTAGTAGAGACTCAGGTAGTGTAGTAGAGACTCAGGTAGCGTAGTAGAGACTCAGGTAGCGTAGCAGAGACTCAGGTAGCGTAGTAGAGACTCAGGTAGCGTAGCAGAGACTCAGGTAGTAGAGACTCAGGTAGCAGAGACTCAGGTAGCGTAGTAGAGACTCAGGTAGTGTAGTAGAGACTCAGGTAGCGTAGTAGAGACTCAGGTAGCGTAGTAGAGACTCAGGTAGTGTAGTAGAGACTCAGGTAGCGTAGTAGAGACTCAGGTAGCGTAGTAGAGACTCAGGTAGTGTAGTAGAGACTCAGGTAGTAGAGACTCAGGTAGCGTAGTAGAGACTCAGGTAGCGTAGTAGAGACTCAGGTAGCGTAGTAGAGACTCAGGTAGCGTAGTAGAGACTCAGGTAGCGTAGTAGAGACTCAGGTAGTGTAGTAGAGACTCAGGTAGCGTAGTAGAGACTCAGGTAGCGTAGTAGAGACTCAGGTAGCGTAGTAGAGACTCAGGTAGCGTAGTAGAGACTCAGGTAGTGTAGTAGAGACTCAGGTAGCGTAGTAGAGACTCAGGTAGCGTAGTAGAGACTCAGGTAGTGTAGTAGAGACTCAGGTAGCGTAGCAGAGACTCAGGTAGTAGAGACTCAGGTAGCGTAGTAGAGACTCAGGTAGCGTAGTAGAGACTCAGGTAGCGTAGTAGAGACTCAGGTAGTGTAGTAGAGACTCAGGTAGTGTAGTAGAGACTCAGGTAGTAGAGACTCAGGTAGTGTAGTAGAGACTCAGGTAGCGTAGCAGAGACTCAGGTAGCGTAGTAGAGACTCAGGTAGCGTAGCAGAGACTCAGGTAGTAGAGACTCAGGTAGCAGAGACTCAGGTAGCGTAGTAGAGACTCAGGTAGTGTAGTAGAGACTCAGGTAGTAGAGACTCAGGTAGCGTAGTAGAGACTCAGGTAGCGTAGTAGAGACTCAGGTAGCGTAGTAGAGACTCAGGTAGCGTAGTAGAGACTCAGGTAGCGTAGTAGAGACTCAGGTAGTGTAGTAGAGACTCAGGTAGCGTAGTAGAGACTCAGGTAGCGTAGTAGAGACTCAGGTAGCGTAGTAGAGACTCAGGTAGCGTAGTAGAGACTCAGGTAGTGTAGTAGAGACTCAGGTAGCGTAGTAGAGACTCAGGTAGCGTAGTAGAGACTCAGGTAGCGTAGTAGAGACTCAGGTAGCGTAGCAGAGACTCAGGTAGTAGAGACTCAGGTAGCGTAGTAGAGACTCAGGTAGCGTAGTAGAGACTCAGGTAGCGTAGTAGAGACTCAGGTAGCGTAGTAGAGACTCAGGGAGTAGAGACTCAGGTAGCGTAGTAGAGACTCAGGTAGCGTAGTAGAGACTCAGGTAGCGTAGTAGAGACTCAGGTAGTGTAGTAGAGACTCAGGTAGCGTAGTAGAGACTCAGGTAGCGTAGTAGAGACTCAGGTAGTAGAGACTCAGGTAGCGTAGTAGAGACTCAGGTAGTGTAGTAGAGACTCAGGTAGCGTAGTAGAGACTCAGGTAGTAGAGACTCAGGTAGCGTAGTAGAGACTCAGGTAGGGTAGTAGAGACTCAGGTAGTGTAGTAGAGACTCAGGTAGTAGAGACTCAGGTAGCGTAGTAGAGACTCAGGTAGCGTAGTAGAGACTCAGGTAGTGTAGTAGAGACTCAGGTAGTGTAGTAGAGACTCAGGTAGCAGAGACTCAGGTAGTAGAGACTCAGGTAGCGTAGTAGAGACTCAGGTAGCAGAGACTCAGGTAGCGTAGTAGAGACTCAGGTAGCGTAGTAGAGACTCAGGTAGCGTGGTAGAGACTCAGGTAGCGTAGTAGAGACTCAGGTAGCGTAGCAGAGACTCAGGTAGTAGAGACTCAGGTAGCGTAGTAGAGACTCAGGTAGCGTAGTAGAGACTCAGGTAGCGTAGTAGAGACTCAGGTAGCGTAGTAGAGACTCAGGTAGCAGAGACTCAGGTAGCGTAGTAGAGACTCAGGTAGTGTAGTAGAGACTCAGGTAGCGTAGTAGAGACTCAGGTAGCGTAGTAGAGACTCAGGTAGTGTAGTAGAGACTCAGGTAGTGTAGTAGAGACTCAGGTAGTGTAGTAGAGACTCAGGTAGCGTAGTAGAGACTCAGGTAGCGCAGTAGAGACTCAGGTAGCGTAGCAGAGACTCAGGTAGCGTAGTAGAGACTCAGGTAGCGTAGTAGAGACTCAGGTAGCGTAGTAGAGACTCAGGTAGCGTAGTAGAGACTCAGGTAGTAGAGACTCAGGTAGTGTAGTAGACTCAGGTAGCGTAGAGACTCAGGTAGCGTAGTAGAGACTCAGGTAGCGTAGTAGAGACTCAGGTAGCGTAGTAGAGACTCAGGTAGTGTAGTAGAGACTCAGGTAGCGTAGTAGAGACTCAGGTAGCGTAGTAGAGACTCAGGTAGCGTAGTAGAGACTCAGGTAGCGTAGTAGAGACTCAGGTAGTAGAGACTCAGGTAGCGTAGTAGAGACTCAGGTAGCGTAGTAGAGACTCAGGTAGCGTAGTAGAGACTCAGGTAGCGTAGTAGAGACTCAGGTAGCGTAGTAGAGACTCAGGTAGAGTAGTAGAGACTCAGGTAGCGTAGTAGAGACTCAGGTAGCGTAGTAGAGACTCAGGTAGCGTAGTAGAGACTCAGGTAGCGTAGTAGAGACTCAGGTAGCGTAGTAGAGACTCAGGTAGAGTAGTAGAGACTCAGGTAGTGTAGTAGAGACTCAGGTAGCGTAGTAGAGACTCAGGTAGCGTAGTAGAGACTCAGGTAGTGTAGTAGAGACTCAGGTAGCGTAGTAGAGACTCAGGTAGCGTAGTAGAGACTCAGGTAGCGTAGTAGAGACTCAGGTAGCGTAGTAGAGACTCAGGTAGTGTAGTAGAGACTCAGGTAGCGTAGTAGAGACTCAGGTAGCGTAGTAGAGACTCAGGTAGTAGAGACTCAGGTAGCGTAGTAGAGACTCAGGTAGGGTAGTAGAGACTCAGGTAGTGTAGTAGAGACTCAGGTAGTAGAGACTCAGGTAGCGTAGTAGAGACTCAGGTAGTGTAGTAGAGACTCAGGTAGTGTAGTAGAGACTCAGGTAGCAGAGACTCAGGTAGTAGAGACTCAGGTAGCGTAGTAGAGACTCAGGTAGCAGAGACTCAGGTAGCGTAGTAGAGACTCAGGTAGCGTAGTAGAGACTCAGGTAGCGTGGTAGAGACTCAGGTAGCGTAGTAGAGACTCAGGTAGCGTAGTAGAGACTCAGGTAGTGTAGTAGAGACTCAGGTAGCGTAGTAGAGACTCAGGTAGCGTAGTAGAGACTCAGGTAGTGTAGTAGAGACTCAGGTAGTAGAGACTCAGGTAGCGTAGTAGAGACTCAAGTAGCGTAGTAGAGACTCAGGTAGCGTAGTAGAGACTCAGGTAGTGTAGTAGAGACTCAGGTAGTAGAGACTCAGGTAGCGTAGCAGAGACTCAGGTAGCGTAGTAGAGACTCAGGTAGTGTAGTAGAGACTCAGGTAGCGTAGTAGAGACTCAGGTAGTGTAGTAGAGACTCAGGTAGCGTAGTAGAGACTCAGGTAGCGTAGCAGAGACTCAGGTAGCGTAGTAGAGACTCAGGTAGCGTAGCAGAGACTCAGGTAGCGTAGTAGAGACTCAGGTAGCGTAGTAGAGACTCAGGTAGAGTAGTAGAGACTCAGGTAGCATAGTAGAGACTCAGGTAGTGTAGTAGAGACTCAGGTAGTAGAGACTCAGGTAGCGTAGTAGAGACTCAGGTAGCGTAGTAGAGACTCAGGTAGCGTAGTAGAGACTCAGGTAGTAGAGACTCAGGTAGCGTAGTAGAGACTCAGGTAGCGTAGTAGAGACTCAGGTAGCGTAGCAGAGACTCAGGTAGCGTAGTAGAGACTCAGGTAGCGTAGCAGAGACTCAGGTAGTAGAGACTCAGGTAGCGTAGTAGAGACTCAGGTAGCGTAGTAGAGACTCAGGTAGCGTAGTAGAGACTCAGGTAGTGTAGTAGAGACTCAGGTAGCGTAGTAGAGACTCAGGTAGCGTAGTAGAGACTCAGGTAGTGTAGTAGAGACTCAGGTAGTGTAGTAGAGACTCAGGTAGCGTAGTAGAGACTCAGGTAGCGTAGTAGAGACTCAGGTAGTAGAGACTCAGGTAGCGTAGTAGAGACTCAGGTAGGGTAGTAGAGACTCAGGTAGTGTAGTAGAGACTCAGGTAGTAGAGACTCAGGTAGCGTAGTAGAGACTCAGGTAGCGTAGTAGAGACTCAGGTAGTGTAGTAGAGACTCAGGTAGTGTAGTAGAGACTCAGGTAGCAGAGACTCAGGTAGTAGAGACTCAGGTAGCGTAGTAGAGACTCAGGTAGCAGAGACTCAGGTAGCGTAGTAGAGACTCAGGTAGCGTAGTAGAGACTCAGGTAGTAGAGACTCAGGTAGTGTAGTAGAGACTCAGGTAGCGTAGTAGAGACTCAGGTAGTGTAGTAGAGACTCAGGTAGCGTAGTAGAGACTCAGGTAGCGTAGTAGAGACTCAGGTAGCGTAGTAGAGACTCAGGTAGTAGAGACTCAGGTAGCGTAGTAGAGACTCAGGTAGCGTAGTAGAGACTCAAGTAGCGTAGTAGAGACTCAGGTAGCGTAGTAGAGACTCAGGTAGTGTAGTAGAGACTCAGGTAGTAGAGACTCAGGTAGCGTAGTAGAGACTCAGGTAGCGTAGTAGAGACTCAGGTAGCGTAGTAGAGACTCAGGTAGTGTAGTAGAGACTCAGGTAGTAGAGACTCAGGTAGCGTAGTAGAGACTCAGGTAGCGTAGTAGAGACTCAGGTAGCGTAGTAGAGACTCAGGTAGCGTAGTAGAGACTCAGGTAGTAGAGACTCAGGTAGCGTAGTAGAGACTCAGGTAGCGTAGTAGAGACTCAGGTAGCGTAGTAGAGACTCAGGTAGCGTAGTAGAGACTCAGGTAGTAGAGACTCAGGTAGTGTAGTAGAGACTCAGGTAGCGTAGTAGAGACTCAGGTAGCGTAGTAGAGACTCAGGTAGTGTAGTGGAGACTCAGGTAGTAGAGACTCAGGTAGCGTAGTAGAGACTCAGGTAGCGTAGTAGAGACTCAGGTAGCGTAGTAGAGACTCAGGTAGCGTAGTAGAGACTCAGGTAGTGTAGTAGAGACTCAGGTAGTGTAGTAGAGACTCAGGTAGTGTAGTAGAGACTCAGGTAGCGTAGTAGAGACTCAGGTAGCGTAGTAGAGACTCAGGTAGTAGAGACTCAGGTAGCGTAGTAGAGACTCAGGTAGTGTAGTAGAGACTCAGGTAGCGTAGTAGAGACTCAGGTAGCGTAGTAGAGACTCAGGTAGCGTAGTAGAGACTCAGGTAGTGTAGTAGAGACTCAGGTAGCGTAGTAGAGACTCAGGTAGCGTAGTAGAGACTCAGGTAGCGTAGTAGAGACTCAGGTAGCGTAGTAGAGACTCAGGTAGCGTAGTAGAGACTCAGGTAGCGTAGTAGAGACTCAGGTAGTAGAGACTCAGGTAGCGTAGTAGAGACTCAGGTAGCGTAGTAGAGACTCAGGTAGCGTAGTAGAGACTCAGGTAGCGTAGTAGAGACTCAGGTAGTAGAGACTCAGGTAGCGTAGTAGAGACTCAGGTAGCGTAGTAGAGACTCAGGTAGCGTAGTAGAAACTCAGGTAGTAGAGACTCAGGTAGCGTAGTAGAGACTCAGGTAGTGTAGTAGAGACTCAGGTAGCGTAGTAGAGACTCAGGTAGCGTAGTAGAGACTCAGGTAGTGTAGTAGAGACTCAGGTAGTAGAGACTCAGGTAGCGTAGTAGAGACTCAGGTAGCGTAGTAGAGACTCAGGTAGCGTAGTAGAGACTCAGGTAGCGTAGTCACTCACCAACCATCGCTGGGCTGGTGACTCCTGCCTCCAAGCGCTGAACACAGAAAGTGAAATGTCACCACTCAGTAGTGTATAGTGTAGTGTAGTAGTGTATAGTGTAGTAGTGTATAGTGTAGTAGTGTATAGTGTAGTGTAGTAGTGTATAGTGTAGTAGTGTATAGTGTAGTAGTGTGTAGTGTAGTAGTGTATAGTGTAGTAGTGTGTAGTGTAGTAGTGTATAGTGTAGTAGTGTATAGTGTAGTAGTGTATAGTGTAGTAGTGTATAGTGTAGTGTAGTAGTGTGTAGTGTAGTAGTGTATAGTGTAGTAGTGTATAGTGTAGTAGTGTATAGTGTAGTGTAGTAGTGTATAGTGTAGTAGTGTATAGTGTAGTGTAGTAGTGTATAGTGTAGTGTAGTAGTGTATAGTGTAGTAGTGTATAGTGTAGTAGTGTATAGTGTAGTGTAGTAGTGTATAGTGTAGTAGTGTATAGTGTAGTAGTGTGTAGTGTAGTAGTGTATAGTGTAGTAGTGTGTAGTGTAGTAGTGTATAGTGTAGTAGTGTATAGTGTAGTGTAGTAGTGTATAGTGTAGTAGTGTATAGTGTAGTGTAGTAGTGTATAGTGTAGTGTAGTAGTGTATAGTGTAGTAGTGTATAGTGTAGTAGTGTATAGTGTAGTGTAGTAGTGTATAGTGTAGTAGTGTATAGTGTAGTAGTGTGTAGTGTAGTAGTGTATAGTGTAGTAGTGTGTAGTGTAGTAGTGTATAGTGTAGTAGTGTATAGTGTAGTAGTGTATAGTGTAGTGTAGTAGTGTGTAGTGTAGTAGTGTATAGTGTAGTAGTGTATAGTGTAGTAGTGTATAGTGTAGTAGTGTATAGTGTAGTGTAGTAGTGTATAGTGTAGTGTAGTAGTGTATAGTGTAGTGTAGTAGTGTATAGTGTAGTAGTGTATAGTGTAGTAGTGTATAGTGTAGTGTAGTAGTGTATAGTGTAGTGTAGTAGTGTATAGTGTAGTGTAGTAGTGTATAGTGTAGTAGTGTATAGTGTAGTAGTGTATAGTGTGGTAGTGTATAGTGTAGTGTAGTAGTGTATAGTGTAGTGTAGTAGTGTATAGTGTAGTAGTGTATAGTGTAGTAGTGTATAGTGTGGTAGTGTATAGTGTAGTAGTGTATAGTGTAGTGTAGTAGTGTATAGTGTAGTGTAGTAGTGTATAGTGTAGTAGTGTATAGTGTAGTGTAGTAGTGTATAGTGTAGTGTAGTAGTGTATAGTGTAGTAGTGTATAGTGTAGTAGTGTATAGTGTAGTAGTGTGTAGTGTAGTGTGGTAGTGT
Source organism: Petromyzon marinus (assembly GCF_048934315.1). Taxonomy (NCBI): domain Eukaryota; kingdom Metazoa; phylum Chordata; class Hyperoartia; order Petromyzontiformes; family Petromyzontidae; genus Petromyzon; species Petromyzon marinus. The sequence continues at coordinate 616,458 of NW_027422626.1, forward strand.
ATAGTGTAGTAGTGTATAGTGTAGTAGTGTATAGTGTAGTAGTGTATAGTGTAGTAGTGTATAGTGTATAGTGTAGTAGTGTATAGTGTAGTAGTGTATAGTGTAGTAGTGTACAGTGTAGTGTGTAGTGTAGTAGTGTATAGTGTAGTAGTGTATAGTGTAGTAGTGTGTAGTGTATAGTGTAGTAGTGTATAGTGTAGTAGTGTGTAGTGTAGTAGTGTATAGTGTAGTAGTGTATAGTGTAGTAGTGTGTAGTGTATAGTGTAGTAGTGTATAGTGTAGTAGTGTATAGTGTAGTAGTGTACAGTGTAGTAGTATATAGTATAGTAGTGTCTAGTGTAGTAGTGTATAGTGTAGTAGTGTATAGTGTAGTATAGTGTATAGTGTAGTAGTATGTAGTGTATAGTGTAGTAGTGTATAGTGTAGTAGTGTATAGTATAGTTGTGTATAGTGTAGTGTATAGTTTAGTAGTGTATAGTGTAGTAGTGTATAGTGTATAGTAGTGTACTAGTGTAGTGTAGTAGTGTATAGTGTAGTAGTGTATAGTGTAGTAGTGTATAGTGTAGTGTAGTAGTGTATAGTGTAGTGTAGTAGTGTATAGTGTAGTGTAGTAGTGTATAGTGTAGTAGTGTATAGTGTAGTAGTGTATAGTGTAGTAGTGTATAGTGTAGTGTAGTAGTGTATAGTGTAGTAGTGTGTAGTGTAGTAGTGTATAGTGTAGTAGTGTGTAGTGTAGTAGTGTATAGTGTAGTAGTGTATAGTGTAGTAGTGTATAGTGTAGTAGTGTATAGTGTAGTGTAGTAGTGTGTAGTGTAGTAGTGTATAGTGTAGTAGTGTATAGTGTAGTAGTGTATAGTGTAGTGTAGTAGTGTATAGTGTAGTGTAGTAGTGTATAGTGTAGTGTAGTAGTGTATAGTGTAGTAGTGTATAGTGTAGTAGTGTATAGTGTAGTGTAGTAGTGTATAGTGTAGTAGTGTATAGTGTAGTAGTGTGTAGTGTAGTAGTGTATAGTGTAGTAGTGTGTAGTGTAGTAGTGTATAGTGTAGTAGTGTAGTAGTGTATAGTGTAGTAGTGTATAGTGTAGTAGTGTATAGTGTAGTGTAGTAGTGTATAGTGTAGTGTAGTAGTGTATAGTGTAGTAGTGTATAGTGTAGTAGTGTATAGTGTAGTGTAGTAGTGTATAGTGTAGTAGTGTATAGTGTAGTAGTGTGTAGTGTAGTAGTGTATAGTGTAGTAGTGTGTAGTGTAGTAGTGTATAGTGTAGTAGTGTATAGTGTAGTAGTGTATAGTGTAGTGTAGTAGTGTAGTAGTGTATAGTGTAGTAGTGTATAGTGTAGTAGTGTATAGTGTAGTAGTGTATAGTGTAGTGTAGTAGTGTATAGTGTAGTGTAGTAGTGTATAGTGTAGTGTAGTAGTGTATAGTGTAGTAGTGTAGTAGTGTATAGTGTAGTGTAGTAGTGTATAGTGTAGTGTAGTAGTGTATAGTGTAGTGTAGTAGTGTATAGTGTAGTGTAGTAGTGTATAGTGTAGTAGTGTATAGTGTAGTAGTGTATAGTGTAGTGTAGTAGTGTATAGTGTAGTGTAGTAGTGTATAGTGTAGTAGTGTATAGTGTAGTAGTGTATAGTGTGGTAGTGTATAGTGTAGTGTAGTAGTGTATAGTGTAGTGTAGTAGTGTATAGTGTAGTAGTGTATAGTGTAGTAGTGTATAGTGTGGTAGTGTATAGTGTAGTAGTGTATAGTGTAGTGTAGTAGTGTATAGTGTAGTGTAGTAGTGTATAGTGTAGTAGTGTATAGTGTAGTGTAGTAGTGTATAGTGTAGTGTAGTAGTGTATAGTGTAGTAGTGTATAGTGTAGTAGTGTATAGTGTAGTAGTGTGTAGTGTAGTAGTGTAGTAGTGTATAGTGTAGTAGTGTATAGTGTAGTAGTGTATAGTGTAGTAGTGTATAGTGTAGTAGTGTATAGTGTAGTAGTGTATAGTGTAGTAGTGTATAGTGTAGTAGTGTATAGTGTAGTAGTGTACAGTGTAGTGTGTAGTGTAGTAGTGTATAGTGTAGTAGTGTATAGTGTAGTAGTGTGTAGTGTATAGTGTAGTAGTGTATAGTGTAGTAGTGTGTAGTGTAGTAGTGTATAGTGTAGTAGTGTATAGTGTAGTAGTGTGTAGTGTATAGTGTAGTAGTGTATAGTGTAGTAGTGTATAGTGTAGTAGTGTACAGTGTAGTAGTATATAGTATAGTAGTGTCTAGTGTAGTAGTGTATAGTGTAGTAGTGTATAGTGTAGTATAGTGTATAGTGTAGTAGTATGTAGTGTATAGTGTAGTAGTGTATAGTGTAGTAGTGTATAGTATAGTTGTGTATAGTGTAGTGTATAGTTTAGTAGTGTATAGTGTAGTAGTGTATAGTGTATAGTAGTGTACTAGTGTAGTGTAGTAGTGTATAGTGTAGTAGTGTATAGTGTAGTAGTGTATAGTGTAGTGTAGTAGTGTATAGTGTAGTGTAGTAGTGTATAGTGTAGTGTAGTAGTGTATAGTGTAGTAGTGTATAGTGTAGTAGTGTATAGTGTAGTGTAGTAGTGTATAGTGTAGTGTAGTAGTGTATAGTGTAGTAGTGTATAGTGTGGTAGTGTATAGTGTAGTAGTGTATAGTGTAGTGTAGTAGTGTATAGTGTAGTGTAGTAGTGTATAGTGTAGTAGTGTATAGTGTAGTAGTGTATAGTGTGGTAGTGTATAGTGTAGTAGTGTATAGTGTAGTGTAGTAGTGTATAGTGTAGTGTAGTAGTGTATAGTGTAGTAGTGTATAGTGTAGTGTAGTAGTGTATAGTGTAGTGTAGTAGTGTATAGTGTAGTAGTGTATAGTGTAGTAGTGTATAGTGTAGTAGTGTGTAGTGTAGTAGTGTGTAGTGTAGTAGTGTGTAGTGTAGTGTAGTAGTGTATAGTGTAGTAGTGTATAGTGTAGTAGTGTATAGTGTAGTAGTGTATAGTGTAGTAGTGTATAGTGTAGTAGTGTACAGTGTAGTGTGTAGTGTAGTAGTGTATAGTGTAGTAGTGTATAGTGTAGTAGTGTGTAGTGTATAGTGTAGTAGTGTGTAGTGTAGTAGTGTATAGTGTAGTAGTGTATAGTGTAGTAGTGTGTAGTGTATAGTGTAGTAGTGTATAGTGTAGTAGTGTATAGTGTAGTAGTGTACAGTGTAGTAGTATATAGTATAGTAGTGTCTAGTGTAGTAGTGTATAGTGTAGTAGTGTATAGTGTAGTATAGTGTATAGTGTAGTAGTATGTAGTGTATAGTGTAGTAGTGTATAGTATAGTTGTGTATAGTGTAGTGTATAGTTTAGTAGTGTATAGTGTAGTAGTGTATAGTGTATAGTAGTGTACTAGTGTATAGTATAGTAGTGTATAGTGTATAGTAGTGTACTAGTGTATAGTATAGTAGTGTGTAGTGTAGTAGTGTATAGTGTAGTAGTGTGTAGTGTAGTAGTGTATAGTGTAGTAGTGTATAGTGTAGTAGTGTATAGTGTAGTAGTGTATAGTGTAGTAGTGTATAGTGTACTAGTGTATAGTTTAGTAGTGTATAGTAGTGTATAGTTTAGTAGTGTATAGTAGTGTATAGTGTAGTAGTGTATAGTATAGTAGTGTATAGTATAGTAGTGCCTAGTGTACTAGTGTATAGTTTAGTAGTGTATAGTGTAGTAGTGTATAGTATAGTAGTGTATAGTGTATAGTTTAGTAGTGTATAGTGTAGTAGTGTATAGTGTAGTAGTGTATAGTGTAGTAGTGTATAGTGTAGTAGTGTATAGTAGTGTATAGTGTAGTAGTGTATAGTATAGTAGTGTATAGTAGTGTATAGTGGTGTATAGTGTAGTAGTGTATAGTATAGTAGTGTATAGTGTAGTAGTGTATAGTGTAGTAGTGTATAGTGTAGTGTAGTAGTGTATAGTGTAGTGTAGTAGTGTATAGTGTAGTGTAGTAGTGTATAGTGTAGTAGTGTATAGTGTAGTAGTGTATAGTGTAGTAGTGTATAGTGTAGTAGTGTATAGTGTAGTAGTGTATAGTGTAGTAGTGTATAGTGTAGTAGTGTATAGTGTAGTAGTGTATAGTGTAGTAGTGTATAGTGTAGTAGTGTATAGTGTAGTAGTGTATAGTGTTGTAGTGTATAGTGTAGTAGTGTTTAGTGTACTAGTGTATAGTTTAGTAGTGTATAGTGTAGTAGTGTATAGTGTAGTAGTGTATAGTGTAGTAGTGTATAGTGTACTAGTGTATAGTTTAGTAGTGTATAGTGTAGTAGTGTATAGTGTAGTAGTGTATAGTGTAGTAGTGTATAGTGTAGTAGTGTATAGTGTAGTAGTGTATAGTGTAGTTGTGTATAGTGTAGTAGTGTATAGTGTAGTAGTGTATAGTGTAGTAGTGTATAGTGTAGTAGTGTATAGTGTAGTAGTGTATAGTGTAGTAGTGTATAGTGTAGTAGTGTATAGTGTAGTAGTGTATAGTGTAGTAGTGTATAGTGTAGTAGTGTATAGTGTAGTAGTGTATAGTGTAGTAGTGTATAGTGTAGTAGTGTATAGTGTAGTAGTGTATAGTGTAGTAGTGTATAGTGTAGTAGTGTATAGTGTACTAGTGTATAGTGTTGTAGTGTATAGTGTAGTAGTGTTTAGTGTACTAGTGTATAGTTTAGTAGTGTATAGTGTAGTAGTGTATAGTGTAGTAGTGTATAGTGTACTAGTGTATAGTGTACTAGTGTATAGTGTAGTAGTGTATAGTGTAGTAGTGTATAGTGTAGTAGTGTATAGTGTAGTAGTGTACAGTGTAGTAGTGTACAGTGTAGTAGTGTATAGTGTAGTAGTGTACAGTGTAGTAGTGTACAGTGTAGTAGTGTATAGTGTAGTAGTGTATAGTGTAGTAGTGTATAGTGTAGTAGTGTATAGTGTAGTAGTGTATAGTGTAGTAGTGTGTAGTGTACTAGTGTATAGTTTAGTAGTGTATAGTGTAGTCGTGTATAGTGTAGTAGTGTATAGTGTAGTAGTGTATAGTGTACTAGTGTATAGTTTAGTAGTGTATAGTGTAGTAGTGTATAGTGTAGTAGTGTATAGTGTAGTAGTGTATAGTGTAGTAGTGTTTAGTGTACTAGTGTATAGTTTAGTAGTGTATAGTGTAGTAGTGTATAGTGTAGTAGTGTATAGTGTAGTAGTGTATAGTGTACTAGTGTATAGTTTAGTAGTGTATAGTGTAGTAGTGTATAGTGTACTAGTGTATAGTGTTGTAGTGTATAGTGTAGTAGTGTTTAGTGTACTAGTGTATAGTGTAGTAGTGTATAGTGTAGTAGTGTATAGTGTAGTAGTGTATAGTGTAGTAGTGTATAGTGTAGTAGTGTATAGTGTACTAGTGTATAGTTTAGTAGTGTATAGTGTAGTAGTGTATAGTGTAGTAGTGTATAGTGTAGTAGTGTATAGTGTAGTAGTGTTTAGTGTACTAGTGTATAGTTTAGTAGTGTATAGTGTAGTAGTGTATAGTGTAGTAGTGTATAGTGTAGTAGTGTATAGTGTACTAGTGTATAGTTTAGTAGTGTATAGTGTAGTAGTGTATAGTGTACTAGTGTATAGTGTTGTAGTGTATAGTGTAGTAGTGTTTAGTGTACTAGTGTATAGTGTAGTAGTGTATAGTGTAGTAGTGTATAGTGTAGTAGTGTATAGTGTAGTAGTGTACAGTGTAGTAGTGTATAGTGTAGTAGTGTGTAGTGTAGTAGTGTATAGTGTAGTAGTGTATAGTGTAGTAGTGTATAGTGTAGTGTAGTAGTGTGTAGTGTAGTAGTGTATAGTGTAGTAGTGTATAGTGTAGTAGTGTATAGTGTAGTAGTGTATAGTGTAGTAGTGTATAGTGTAGTGTAGTAGTGTATAGTGTAGTGTAGTAGTGTATAGTGTAGTGTAGTAGTGTATAGTGTAGTAGTGTATAGTGTATAGTGTAGTGTAGTAGTGTATAGTGTAGTGTAGTAGTGTATAGTGTAGTGTAGTAGTGTATAGTGTAGTGGTGTATAGTGTAGTAGTGTATAGTGTAGTGTAGTAGTGTATAGTGTAGTGTAGTAGTGTATAGTGTAGTAGTGTATAGTGTAGTAGTGTATAGTGTGGTAGTGTATAGTGTAGTTGAGTAGTGTATAGTGTAGTGTAGTAGTGTATAGTGTAGTAGTGTATAGTGTAGTAGTGTATAGTGTGGTAGTGTATAGTGTAGTAGTGTATAGTGTAGTGTAGTAGTGTATAGTGTAGTGTAGTAGTGTATAGTGTAGTAGTGTATAGTGTAGTGTAGTAGTGTATAGTGTAGTGTAGTAGTGTATAGTGTAGTAGTGTATAGTGTAGTAGTGTATAGTGTAGTAGTGTGTAGTGTAGTAGTGTATAGTGTAGTAGTGTATAGTGTAGTAGTGTATAGTGTAGTAGTGTATAGTGTAGTAGTGTATAGTGTAGTAGTGTATAGTGTAGTAGTGTATAGTGTAGTAGTGTATAGTGTAGTAGTGTACAGTGTAGTGTGTAGTGTAGTAGTGTATAGTGTAGTAGTGTATAGTGTAGTAGTGTGTAGTGTATAGTGTAGTAGTGTATAGTGTAGTAGTTTGTAGTGTAGTAGTGTATAGTGTAGTAGTGTATAGTGTAGTAGTGTGTAGTGTATAGTGTAGTAGTGTATAGTGTAGTAGTGTATAGTGTAGTAGTGTACAGTGTAGTAGTATATAGTATAGTAGTGTCTAGTGTAGTAGTGTATAGTGTAGTAGTGTATAGTGTAGTATAGTGTATAGTGTAGTAGTATGTAGTGTATAGTGTAGTAGTGTATAGTGTAGTAGTGTATAGTATAGTTGTGTATAGTGTAGTGTATAGTTTAGTAGTGTATAGTGTAGTAGTGTATAGTGTATAGTAGTGTACTAGTGTAGTGTAGTAGTGTATAGTGTAGTAGTGTATAGTGTAGTAGTGTATAGTGTAGTGTAGTAGTGTATAGTGTAGTGTAGTAGTGTATAGTGTAGTGTAGTAGTGTATAGTGTAGTAGTGTATAGTGTAGTAGTGTATAGTGTAGTGTAGTAGTGTATAGTGTAGTGTAGTAGTGTATAGTGTAGTAGTGTATAGTGTGGTAGTGTATAGTGTAGTAGTGTATAGTGTAGTGTAGTAGTGTATAGTGTAGTGTAGTAGTGTATAGTGTAGTAGTGTATAGTGTAGTAGTGTATAGTGTGGTAGTGTATAGTGTAGTAGTGTATAGTGTAGTGTAGTAGTGTATAGTGTAGTGTAGTAGTGTATAGTGTAGTAGTGTATAGTGTAGTGTAGTAGTGTATAGTGTAGTGTAGTAGTGTATAGTGTAGTAGTGTATAGTGTAGTAGTGTATAGTGTAGTAGTGTGTAGTGTAGTAGTGTGTAGTGTAGTGTAGTAGTGTATAGTGTAGTAGTGTATAGTGTAGTAGTGTATAGTGTAGTAGTGTATAGTGTAGTAGTGTATAGTGTAGTAGTGTATAGTGTAGTAGTGTACAGTGTAGTGTGTAGTGTAGTAGTGTATAGTGTAGTAGTGTATAGTGTAGTAGTGTGTAGTGTATAGTGTAGTAGTGTGTAGTGTAGTAGTGTATAGTGTAGTAGTGTATAGTGTAGTAGTGTGTAGTGTATAGTGTAGTAGTGTATAGTGTAGTAGTGTATAGTGTAGTAGTGTACAGTGTAGTAGTATATAGTATAGTAGTGTCTAGTGTAGTAGTGTATAGTGTAGTAGTGTATAGTGTAGTATAGTGTATAGTGTAGTAGTATGTAGTGTATAGTGTAGTAGTGTATAGTATAGTTGTGTATAGTGTAGTGTATAGTTTAGTAGTGTATAGTGTAGTAGTGTATAGTGTATAGTAGTGTACTAGTGTATAGTATAGTAGTGTATAGTGTATAGTAGTGTACTAGTGTATAGTATAGTAGTGTGTAGTGTAGTAGTGTATAGTGTAGTAGTGTGTAGTGTAGTAGTGTATAGTGTAGTAGTGTATAGTGTAGTAGTGTATAGTGTAGTAGTGTATAGTGTAGTAGTGTATAGTGTACTAGTGTATAGTTTAGTAGTGTATAGTAGTGTATAGTTTAGTAGTGTATAGTAGTGTATAGTGTAGTAGTGTATAGTATAGTAGTGTATAGTATAGTAGTGCCTAGTGTACTAGTGTATAGTTTAGTAGTGTATAGTGTAGTAGTGTATAGTATAGTAGTGTATAGTGTATAGTTTAGTAGTGTATAGTGTAGTAGTGTATAGTGTAGTAGTGTATAGTGTAGTAGTGTATAGTGTAGTAGTGTATAGTAGTGTATAGTGTAGTAGTGTATAGTATAGTAGTGTATAGTAGTGTATAGTGGTGTATAGTGTAGTAGTGTATAGTATAGTAGTGTATAGTGTAGTAGTGTATAGTGTAGTAGTGTATAGTGTAGTGTAGTAGTGTATAGTGTAGTGTAGTAGTGTATAGTGTAGTAGTGTATAGTGTAGTAGTGTATAGTGTAGTAGTGTATAGTGTAGTAGTGTATAGTGTAGTAGTGTATAGTGTAGTAGTGTATAGTGTAGTAGTGTATAGTGTAGTAGTGTATAGTGTAGTAGTGTATAGTGTAGTAGTGTATAGTGTAGTAGTGTATAGTGTAGTAGTGTATAGTGTTGTAGTGTATAGTGTAGTAGTGTTTAGTGTACTAGTGTATAGTTTAGTAGTGTATAGTGTAGTAGTGTATAGTGTAGTAGTGTATAGTGTAGTAGTGTATAGTGTACTAGTGTATAGTTTAGTAGTGTATAGTGTAGTAGTGTATAGTGTAGTAGTGTATAGTGTAGTAGTGTATAGTGTAGTAGTGTATAGTGTAGTAGTGTATAGTGTAGTTGTGTATAGTGTAGTAGTGTATAGTGTAGTAGTGTATAGTGTAGTAGTGTATAGTGTAGTAGTGTATAGTGTAGTAGTGTATAGTGTAGTAGTGTATAGTGTAGTAGTGTATAGTGTAGTAGTGTATAGTGTAGTAGTGTATAGTGTAGTAGTGTATAGTGTAGTAGTGTATAGTGTAGTAGTGTATAGTGTAGTAGTGTATAGTGTAGTAGTGTATAGTGTAGTAGTGTATAGTGTACTAGTGTATAGTGTTGTAGTGTATAGTGTAGTAGTGTTTAGTGTACTAGTGTATAGTTTAGTAGTGTATAGTGTAGTAGTGTATAGTGTAGTAGTGTATAGTGTACTAGTGTATAGTGTACTAGTGTATAGTGTAGTAGTGTATAGTGTAGTAGTGTATAGTGTAGTAGTGTATAGTGTAGTAGTGTACAGTGTAGTAGTGTACAGTGTAGTAGTGTATAGTGTAGTAGTGTACAGTGTAGTAGTGTACAGTGTAGTAGTGTATAGTGTAGTAGTGTATAGTGTAGTAGTGTATAGTGTAGTAGTGTATAGTGTAGTAGTGTATAGTGTAGTAGTGTGTAGTGTACTAGTGTATAGTTTAGTAGTGTATAGTGTAGTCGTGTATAGTGTAGTAGTGTATAGTGTAGTAGTGTATAGTGTACTAGTGTATAGTTTAGTAGTGTATAGTGTAGTAGTGTATAGTGTAGTAGTGTATAGTGTAGTAGTGTATAGTGTAGTAGTGTTTAGTGTACTAGTGTATAGTTTAGTAGTGTATAGTGTAGTAGTGTATAGTGTAGTAGTGTATAGTGTAGTAGTGTATAGTGTACTAGTGTATAGTTTAGTAGTGTATAGTGTAGTAGTGTATAGTGTACTAGTGTATAGTGTTGTAGTGTATAGTGTAGTAGTGTTTAGTGTACTAGTGTATAGTGTAGTAGTGTATAGTGTAGTAGTGTATAGTGTAGTAGTGTATAGTGTAGTAGTGTACAGTGTAGTAGTGTATAGTGTAGTAGTGTATAGTGTAGTAGTGTATAGTGTAGTGGTGTATAGTGTAGTAGTGTATAGTATAGTAGTGTATAGTGTGTAGTAGTGTATAGCGTAGCGTAGTAGAAGCGTTTGCGAGCGGAACTTCACCCCTTCGGCCGTCTCGTCCTCCCAGCGCGACATTGCCTCAAGGTAAAGACCCTGCGGGTATCGTCAACATCATCTGAATCACACCACCGCCGTGCGTACACACAGCTACCAGCTGGTCCAATGCCAGCGAGAGTCTTACAAGGCCCGAACACTCTCAGCGGAACGACGGATGAGAAGGTCATCAATTGGCGTTAAGTGAAACTCGATGGAATTCTCACGGGCGTTCAATACAACATAAAAGTATAATCACGTAAAGCGTAAGATTGTTATCATATAATATAAACTATAATAATGTTATTATATAATATAAACTATAATGTATAAAGTATAAGATTGTTATTATATAATATAAACTATAATGTATAAAGTATAAGATTGTTATTATATAATATAAACTATAATAATGTAAAGTATAAGATTGTTACTATATAATATAAACTATAATAATGTAAAGTATAAGATTGTTATTAAATAATATAAACTATAATAATGTAAAGTATAAGATTGTTATTAAATAATATAAACTATTATAATATAAACTATAATAATGTATAAAGTATAATAATAACAATGTAAAGTATAATGTAAACTGGAGGACCTTCCAGACAGTGTCATGTAAAGTATAATAATGTAAAACGTAAGATTGTTACTATATAATATAAACTATAATAATGTAAAGTATAAGATTGTTATTATATAATATAAACTATAATAATGTAAAACGTAAGATTGTTACTATATAATATAAACTATAATAATGTAAAGTATAAGATTGTTATTATATAATATAAACTATAATAATGTAAAACGTAAGATTGTTACTATATAATATAAACTATAATAATGTAAAGTATAAGATTGTTATTATATAATATAAACTATAATAATGTAAAGTATAACAATGTAAAATATAATATAAACTATAATAATGTAAAGCGTAAGATTGTTACTATATAATATAAACTATAATAATGTAAAGTATAAGATTGTTATTATATAATATAAACTATAATAATGTAAAGTATAAGATTGTTATTATATAATATAAACTATAATAATGTAAAGCGTAAGATTGTTATTATATAATATAAACTATAATAATGTATAAAGTATACGATTGTTATTATATAATATAAACTATAATAATGTAAAATATAAGATTGTTATTATATAATATAAACTAGAATAATGTAAACTATAAGATGGTTATTATATAATATACACTATAATAATATAAAGTATAAGATTGTTATTATATAATATAAACTATAATAATGTAAACTATAAGATTGTTACTATATAATATAAACTATAATAATGTAAAGTATAAGATTGTTATTATATAATATAAACTATAATAATGTAAAGTATAAGATTGTTATTAAATAATATAAACTGTAATAATGTAAACTATAAGATTGTTATTATATAATATAAACTATAATAATGTAAACTATAAGATTGTTACTATATAATATAAACTATAATAATGTAAAGTAAAAGATTGTTATTATATAATATAAACTATAACAATGTAACGTATAAGATTGTTATTATATAATATAAACTATAACAATGTAAAGTATAAGATTGTTATTATATAATATAAACTATAATAATGTAAAGTATAAGATTGTTATTATATAATGTAAACTATAATAATGTAAACTATAAGATTGTTATTATATAATATAAACTATAATAATGTAAAGTATAAGATTGTTATTATATAATATAAACTATAATAATGTAAAGCGTAAGATTGTTACTATATAATATAAACTATAATAATGTATAAAGTATAAGATTGTTGTTATATAATATAAACTATAATAATGTATAAAGTATACGATTGTTACTATATAATATAAACTATAATAATGTAAAACGTAAGATTGTTATTATATAATATAAACTATAATAATGTATAAAGTATAAGATTGTTATATAATATAAACTATAATAATGTAAAGTATAAGATTGTTATTATATAATATAAACTATAATAATGTAAAGTATAAGATTGTTACTATATAATATAAACTATAATAATGTAAAGTATAAGATGTAACTTTAATAATCCTTAAGCTTATAAACGTTAACAAATGTAACTTTAATAATCCTTAAGCTTATAAACTTTAACAAATGTAACTTTAATAATCCTTAAGCTTATAAACGTTAACAAATGTAACTTTAATAATCCTTAAGCTTATAAACGTTAACAAATGTAAATTTAATAATCCTTAAGCTTATAAACGTTAACAAATGTAACTTTAATAATCCTTAAGCTTATAAACTTTAAGAAATGCAACTTTAATAATCCTTAAGCTTATAAACTTCAACAAATGTAACTTTAATAATCCTTAAGCTTATAAACTTTAACAAATGCAACTTTAATAATCCTTAAGCTTATAAACTTCAACAAATGCAACTTTAATAATCCTTAAGCTTATGAACTTTTTAACAAATGTAACTTTAATAATCCTTAAGCTTATAAACTTTAACAAATGTAACTTTAATAATCCTTAAGCTTATAAACTTTAACAAATGTAACTTTAATAATCCTTAAGCTTATAAACTTTAACAAATGTAACTTTAATAATCCTTAAGCTTATAAACTTTAACAAATGCAACTTTAATAATCCTTAAGCTTATGAACTTTTTAACAAATGTAACTTTAATAATCCTTAAGCTTATAAACTTTAACAAATGTAACTTTAATAATCCTTAAGCTTATAAACGTTAACAAATTTTTACATCCACAAAACGGCAGCCATTTCAAAATTAATTAAATAACTGACGGAGCGTCTTTTAAGAGGCTTAAAAACAGCAAATTTAAGACGTTTTAACGATTTTAAACGCGTTCCGTGAGGTAAAATATAACATAATCTAGCATATAAAGTGTAACAAGATTAATAATAAACATTTATAAGTGTTTAAGATGTTTTATATAAATTACGCGCGCTACGAACTGTACAGAGAACCGTCCTAATCGATAAGTTATATTAGTATATTCTTTATATTATTAATTAATCTTATATTAATGTTACTATACTTTATATTATTATTTACATGATTCTTTACTAAATCTTAAAAGTTAAACAGATAATTATTCCCCCATTATACTCTGGTAATAATGTATAAATGTTAAACGTTACACGTTTTAACGCTTTTAAACGCGTTCCGTGAGGTAAAATATAACATAATCTAGCACATAAAGTGTAACAGGTTAAGATTAACAATAAACATTTATAAATGTTTAAGATGTTTTATATAAACTCTTAATTACGCGCGCTACCAACTGTACAGAGAACCCTGCTGATCGATTAACAATTTTAACGTTTAACATTCTTAATAAATAATAAAGTATAAATGTTTTACAAGTATAAGCGAGTCTGATATGAAATAGATTTAACATTTATAATATAACACTATAATATAGCCTAATGTTTAACATTTATATTAATGTAGACGTAGAGAAATTGTAATAGATAATATAAAGTATTAGATTATGTTATAATCTAAAGTATAATGGATCTGTGTAACATATAAAGTGTAATAGATAATATAAAGTGTAATCTATAATGTAAACTATTAGATTGTTATTATATAATGTAAAATATTATGTAAAGTATAATAATGTAACTATAATGTAAAATATAAGATTGTTATATAATATAAACTATAATAATGTAAACTATAACAATCTAAAGTATAACAATGCAAAGTATAATATAAACTATAATAATGTAAAGTATAATGTAAAGTATAACAATATAAACTATAATAATGTAAAATATAATAATTTAAAGTATAACAATATAAACTATAACAATGTCAAATATAATAATATAAAATATAAGATTGTTATTATATAATATAAACTATAATAATGTAAAGTATAATAATATAAAGTATAACAATGTAAAATATAACAATGTAAACTATAACAATGTAAAGTATAACATTGTAAAGTATAACCATATAAACTATAACTATGTAAAATATAATAATGTAAGGTTATAAGATTGTTATTATATAATAAAATATAACAATGTAAACTATAATAATGTAAAGTATAACCATGTAAAATATAACAATATAAACTATAACAATGTAAAGTATAACATTGTAAAGTATAACAATATAAACTATAACAATGTAAAATATAACAATGTAAGGTTATAAGATTGTTATAATATAATAAAATATAACAATGTAAACTATAATAATGTAAAGTATTACAATGTAAAATATAACAATATAAACTATAACAATGTAAAGTATAACATTGTAAAGTATAACAATATAAACTATAACAATGTAAAATATAATAATGTAAGGTTATAAGATGATCGCCCATCCGCCATTGTACAGAGCGCTGTGGGCGAGGTGAACTTTATTAACAAATTAGCGACTCGTTTATATTTAAATCGCTTTTATTTACGATTCCTGAGGTAAAAGTGGCGCTTGCCGATCGTTAAACTTTTAAATTTTATAACGAAAAGTTTATTTTAACAAAAACAAAAATCTTTCAACCCAAACTTGGACGGTGATAAATTGTTTCATATTTTTTTTCTATTTAAATCGCTTCTATTTACGATTCCTGAGGTAAAAGTGGCACTTGCCGATCGTTAAACTTTAAATGTTTTAAAAAATCTTTAAAACAAAAAACTTTTTTTGTTAAACAAAAAACTTGGACG